>NW_021833234.1:0-94140 GCF_006345805.1 Octopus sinensis
TTTATGAAATGATCGGATGAAATTGTTTCCATAGGTCAGCCACCTCCAAGATTCATTAACATCAATTTAAGTATTCATAGACATTGGACCAAAATAGAGTGCAGATGCTTTATTTTTTAGTAAATATTCACGTTGGATTTTTATCAAATTCAATATTGTCAATTTACTTAAATTTCAAGTATTTTATTTTCAAGATAAGAATACTGAGAAATCTTCCTTTGTTTGCCGGTTGAAATTGGATATGACTGTCCATAAGTATTTGACAGATATTCTAATCACTTTTTCGAATTCTCAGAGCTCAATACCGGGTGAAAGTTGAATGTTTGAGGATAACTCTCTTAAAGAAAGTTGAATGTAATAGTTTTGATTAATAACTACTTAATACGGTTTATATACAATTTAGTGTAAACTTTCAAATGGTACTTGAAAGTGAGAAATCTTGCAATCGTAGATTTTCTACTTTCAAGACCAGCAAGATTCCCACTTTTCTTGAGCAAAACTGGATTTCTAAATATACAAATACCTACAGAACAGTCATTGCTTGCTCTCGTGTCTATTAATTGCGGTCAATGATTATTGTTTTTTACCGCCGCGGGAATTGAGCCTCGAAGAGCCTAAGATCGTTTTGAGATCAAAAAACCTTCATGGCTCCTCTGAATTAGTCCCAAACGGATCATTTTCAAGAACTCTTGTCTTTAAAAAGTCGAATAAACCGAAATTATCTGACATCACAGCAATTTTTTTATAATCAAATTAGTAATAACATTAAGTAATTAGTCAACTTTACGACATTGTCAGGAGGGCTCTAAAGTTGGCTGGTTTCCCTTGAATACCTGTGTATTTCAGACTCTTTTGAGTTTGCTCCTCTTGCCTTTGAAACCTCAAGAATCTTCGGCAAGGCCGCGACTCAACTCCTCACTGACATTGTTAGGAGGATATCCTCGATAACAAACGACCGGAGGGAGACGAGCTGGCTCTTTCAGCGAATCTTGGTTGCTGTGCTCTGCGGAAACTGCCATTCAATACAAAATGGGGTGTCGTTGATCTGACCCTTAGGCTTTTGACTGTTCTTTGAGTTACTTATTTTTTCTGTTCTCATTATCATCTACAAAAAAAGCTAGAAAGTTCACTACACAAGTTATTCAAAAATTATAGTCCAATTTTACAAACATTTATTCCAGGCATTCCGATCGTCACGGCACCCGCCTTCAATTTCAACACCTGGTCAACTACATGATCTCTCTCCAATCACAATGAACCGTAAAGATAAACTGTGGACAACCCAGGCTATACAAAGTGAAGAAGGGAATATATTGTCGTCTAGGTAGACAGATCTATTGATAGGGATGCACTCCGAGGGGTGTAATGTCACCCTGGAATTATTTATTCCACAGTTGAAGATTGGAACAGAAGTCCGACCCGTACTGAAATCAGATCCGCCATACTATACCTTAGTGTTAATCTCAACATTAAATCTCATTTCGTGAGAGTTTCGGATGTTTCAGTTACTGATGTTGCTGGAAGATACAAGACAGGGGACACGAAAATAGACCTCCTTGACAATGATAAGCAAATAACAGTCAATCATAAAAGACTCCTCCAATACAAAACGTGTTTAAATCTTGATCAAAATGACCCCAAAGCGAACCCATTACCGGAAATCTATCCAAAGAAAATATAGGAAAAAAGGTGCCACGTTTCAAAGCTTGAAGAGAAATTGATTGAATGGATGGAGGAAATGAAGTCGAAAGTTACATTCCAAAAAAGAAAGGAAACATTTTTGCGGATAGTTACAACTATGTAATTTCAAAAATTCTAATGGATTCTTGAAGATGTTTTGAGAATTGAGTATACGGAAAATCAAACATTTATTGTCATCATTCAGACTTACCGGGACGCCAGATCGGTCAGGTCAATTATCTAAATACAAAACAAATACTTTTCCTACAAAAAGTTCTAAAAACTTAAAAAGATTTGATTCTATGGTCTCAGTTTGCCGATTTTCGATCGGCTTTACAAGATGACGTGAAACCGTACCGAGCAAAAATTTGTAATTTATTTTAGTTAAAATGCATTATTCTTTCAAATTAAAGATTTATTCAGGGGTTATAGCACAGCCGAACGGATTGCTTGCGCGTTTATTTTAGTTATTGATTATAACACCCACCCTATCTATTGGAATTATATAGCAAAAATGTGCGTGCTATACTCGAGAAATACTGTATTGTGAAAAAATTGTACGACACTGATTGTTCCCAGGCGGTCACCCAGCCAAGTACTAGAACAGCCTGTAATCGCTTAACTGCCGTGTTCGGATGGGAACGGGTATTTACGACTAAGTATGATCGTACAGTTTTTCGATAATGATATCCTTTTTAAATAAATCTATATTCATATACATCCGAAAACTGAAAGAAAGAAAATATTGATAGAGGAAGAAATTTTGATTTTAGTAGAACTATCATCAAATAATACCCCTCATAAAAGTGCCAAAACTCTTAGCATCGAAATTAAAACTATGTTCAAACAAAAATTTCAACAAGAATAGTGTCTCGAGTTTTAAATAAGAAAGGATTATATGGCCGAGCTGCTAAAAGAAAACCTCTTTTATCCACAAAAAATATAATTTTAAGACGTGAAATTACGAAATCATTTTTAAGCATTTCCGACGAGACATGGAAGTCGGTAATTTTTACTGATGAATGGTCTTTTGATATTTTTAATATCAATAAGCATCAAATAGTGTATAGAGAAAATGGTTCTGCATACAAAAAATGCAATATTATCCCAACTGTAAAATTCGGTGGTGGAAAAGTAATGGTCTGGGGCAGTTTCTAGTATAACGGAGTCGGTAATCTTGTTTTTATTGATGAAATTCTTAATGGCGCAAAATATATTAATATTTTATCTAATAATATATTCGAATGTGCCAAAAAATTCGGGATAGACTCATTTATTTTACAACAGGATAATGCACCTTGCCATAAATATAAAATGATACAAGATTATATTAAAGAAAAAAACATTATTTTACTTCAATGGCCTGCTCGATCACCGGATCTAAACCCGATAGAACATCTATGGACAGAAATGAAGAGAGAATTATCAAAAAATGTAGTCAAAAACAAAAATGAACTAAAGGACAAATTAACAGAAATATGGAATAATATATCACCAGAATTATTGAAAAAACTAGTAATGTCTATGAAAAATAGATGTTATAAAATTTTCAGTGCAAATGGTGGACATATTAACTACTAAATGACTTGTTTTTATTTTTGTCCGGTTTTACATGTCTTAAGTAAATTGAAATTCTGCTTTAAATATTAGTTCTATAATAGTATAATTAATAATTATTACACAATGATTATTATTAAGTAAAAATATTAAGCTTAAGTTTTTGATTTTTCATATTTAATTAATAAAATCATCAAAAATAGCTTGTCCGGTTTTCAGTGACGAGGGGTGTATATTAATATCTGGTATTCTTTTCAACTCCTTTTCTATCAATTATATTTTCATAAATTTCAAATAAATATGATTAAAATTACACTTTAATTGAATAAATGTTAAATTTAACATGGCTAAAGATGATTGGGCTATCAAGAAATATAATTTTTTTCTACAATAATGTACGAATGACTATCTTTTGGTAGCTTGTTTTTTCTTTGAAATGATTGATTAGCATCATTTTAATAAAATTGGTTAATCAAGATAGGAGTAAATTGACTAAACTAATAACTCTTATTGTTTCCTGTGCTGCGCAAGCTTTTTCATGATCCATGCCATCGAAAAAGTGCATTTATAATAGTACTAAAATTATTACGTCGGTGAGGAAAGACCATTCTTTGGACTTAAAACAACAAGTTACAAAGGCCTCCCAAAGGGTACAAGTATAGAGAAATTTAGAAATTGTAACGGTTTTTTATCAACAGGCGTCGGTGAACTATTTTTGATAAATAAAAAAATAAATTTGCTCAAATATTGCGAAATCCTAGAAAAATATCTGTTACATTGAGCTACTAAATTGAATTTAACACACAACTGGAGATTCAAACATGACAACGATTCAAAACACAAGTAAAAATGACTGCTGAATGGTAAATGTATTAGAATGACCAAGTCTATCGCCAGATTTCATTCCAATCAAACATTTGTTTGATACTCTCGCCGCTGCTAAATTTTTCTCTTCATATTAATACTCTAATTGAAACTCTCATAATTTTTATACTTAGTATTTGATAGCACACCGCATAGGTTATTGTCGAAATCGGGTCTATTAAGTTATGTGGGTGTTCATTGATATACTTAACTAACACACGACTACTTAACTGGATATACTTAACTGGATGTCTTCCAATTTCTATTCATTTCCATTCTTTCTAGTTTCATTTATGATATTATTACTAATTAGCTCATCCTTACAAAAGTTAACAATTACTGTAAATAAAAATATCCTTTCAAGGTATTTCCTAAAACATATCAAAAATCTTTTCAACCTGGTCTTTTATATCCAATAAGAAACTTGTCTCTAAAAAATCGTACATCTCAAGTGATTTATATTTATAAGACAATAAAATGATCTTACAAAAATAGTGAAAAGTTCCCAAGTTTAAGGGAGAATTTTTAAGGTCAATTTTTTCTGCAGAAGTCTTCCAATTAAATTATTAAACAGTCTAAAATTTTTGTGAAATGATAATGTAAATTTATTAAGTTTCGCGTAAATGAAAACTAAATATGCAATTCTCTATAACAAAAGATTGGTTTCCTAATTTGTACGTGTGTGGACTCTTTCTCGCCTCAGAACGTTCTGATGTCCGCATCGCCCATGGTTCTATTGCCACAACCTCGGAATGCAAAAAGATGCGGAAGTACTCCTTACTTATGGAAAAGTTCCAATTCCTCCCATTCGCAGTTGAGACTTCCGGTTCCTGGGCGGTAAGGCAATCAGCTTCGTTCAGTTGAAAATATTTTCCCTAGTAGAATTACTTTCCAATGATTCACATATTAACACATCTTCTTCAATAATATCGTCAAACGGGTATCGAACAAAAACAAGTAAAATTCCGGTCTTCAACATCAGTGAACCCGTCAATTTTAATGGCAAAACCATAAGAATTATGTAATCTAATCAGTAACTGCGTTTCGATATTTTGTGAAAGTTCCCGAATTCGCCTTGAAATAGTTTTATTTTTTATTTTTTTCGCCGAAAGCTTTTATTGAATATAAATCGATTTAGAATGTCGTGGATCTAGGGGTCAGTCCGACGACGACGCACTGCGCATCCCGAAACAGTTCCCACGTAGTTCCCGGATTTAATTTGCGGCCCCTAGGTTTTATAAATGTTTTATTTTTTAATTTAATATTTTTAAATTTTATGAATAAAAAAATGTCACGTTTTTTATTTGTTGTTGTGATGTCTGATTCTAAACGTTGTCGAAAACTTTCCGAGGAAAATAGGATTTTCCAACACATCTGGGAAGAAAAATATTTCATTATTGAGATCAATGGAAAGGCTCTTTGCCTAATATGCCATTCTATTATTGCAACTCTAAAAACGTATACAATCGAACGGCACTACCGTTTCCACTCTATTCTTTATGACAAATTCACTGGTGTTTCTCGGACGAAAAAACTAAAACAATGAAAGAAGATTATTTAAAACGATCATTTACTTTCAAAAGTGGCACATATTCGTCTAATATTAACCTGGCATCATACAAAATTAGTTACCTATTGGCTAAAAATATGAAGCCTTATTCTGATGGCGAATTATTATATAAAACGGCAATCGAAATATTTGCATCGGAATGTTGTTCGCCCGCTGTTTTCGATATTGCACACAAGTTACCTCTAAGTAACGATACTGTTACTAGAAGAGTCAGTGATATATCTGATAATCTGATTACGAACTTTTACAGTATGCAAATTGTTTTGTAATTTTTAGAATTTGTAAAGATTTTCATATTATTCTTTTGCGCTTGATTGTTCCAAGATATTTCAGATATCGAACAATTAGTAGTGTTTATAAGGGGAGTAACATCTGACTTTCGAGTATACGAAGAATTTTTTCATTGAATTCACTTCACGGAGAAACTAAAGGAACAATGAAAAAATTTCAATGAGATTATTTGCATCTCCATTAATTATGAAAAGTGAGGAGGTTTCCGGGATTTACCAACTGGAATGATTGATTTGCAAAATGATGTTGACTGAAGTTTTGTTCAACAACATTTCAATAATTGATTGATTCGAGAATTCCAGAGAACCGATTTCCGATTTAGTCAATAATGCAAAGAAAAATTTAGCAATGTTTGGATCAACATATGTCTGCGAATCGACATTTAGTAAACTCGTTCGAATTAAAACAAAGTTTCGCAGCAGATTGACTGATACTCATCTGAGTGATTTGTTACGTACTTCAACAAGTAGAATTAAACCTAATTTTGATTATTTGGTTAATAAATAATTCTTAAAAATTATTTGCGGCCCCTGTAAATTTTTTTTTTTAATTTGCGGCCCCTGAGCAAAAAAGCTTGAGAATCACTGATCTAATCAGTAACTGCGTTTCGATATTTTGTGAAAGTTCCTGAATTTCCCTTGAAATAGTTTTATTTTTTATTTTTTTCGCCGAAAGCTTTTATTGAATACTAGCTCGGCAGCTCGCTTCGCTCACCGCGACCTAGCTCCTGCGGAGGGCCTGTTTCATCAAACAACTATAAGTTTATGTAGATGTATAAAACTACCTGGTTTAATGTAACCCTATTCTATCGCCTGTTGATAAACGATGTTTGTCGTCCGTCCTTCCTTGGCATATATGAATAAATTTTCTCTTCTGCCTACCCTCGAGCATCCCACATACAGCTGTCCATGTGAAAAGCACTCACTCTCTAAATAACCCAACTACCTTTAATGACTGTCCCTGGGCCTTGTTTATTGTCATTGCAAAACTCATCCTCAAAGGAAATTGCAGCCCTTTAAATCTAAATGGTAATTCATCAGAAATTATCGGAATTCGTGGAATATAAACATCCTCACCTCTATACTTACCTGTTAATATCGTCGCCTCTATAACGTTAGCCATCAAATTTTTGATAACTAACCTCGTTCTGTTGCATAATTTAGGTGGCGCAAGATTTCGTAATAAAACCACTGGAACGCCTATCTTTAACTTTAAAAGATGATTCGGCATTCCAGAGGGATCTAAGGAGTTTAAAAATTCAATCCGGTTGAATTTTTAAAAAATAACAAAAAAAATAAAAAAAACAAATAAAAATAAATAATTTAAAAATAAAAAAACAAAAAAAAAACTTTAAAAATTTGTAAAATAGTATAAACAAAAAAAATCTCTGCCGCCACGGCAACAACCTGTCTAATTTTTTAACAGCCAATTAAGATAATGCCTTTATAGTCCGAAGATTTAGCTTAGTGACCTTGATTAAACAAACCACTGGCGGAAATGAGGCAGGCGGAAATGGGGCGGCCGGAGATGGGGCAGGCGGAGATGCGGCAGGCAGAGTAGCAGCAGCCAAAAAAGCGAACACAAAAAAGATTTAATTAATTACCTTAAGCTGACCGTTTTTTCTTCAGCTTCGTTTTTCCTCCTTCGGTTATCTATTTAAAAAATTATTTGTGAATAATACAAAATATTAGGAAAAAGAGGCATACAGAAAATAAATTCTATCTTTACGAAAAACTTCTTTTCTTAAGGTCGTCTTCCCTCCTTCGGTTATCTATTGAAAAAATTATTTTTGAATAATAAAAAAGTTTAGGAAAAGAGGCACCCGAAAATAAATTCTATCTTTACGAAAAACTAACTAAATAGTTAATATTTTTACGCAAATTCTTCTGATTGCGCTGTCAATTGGTGGTAAATTGTGTTAATGATTGTGCTAATGTGGTTTCAACTATCAAAGTGTTTTTCAAAATCTGTTAATTGCACACACTATTCAAGGTCGTGCGTCAATTGGTGGTAAATTGTGTTAATGATTGTGCTAATGTGGTTTCAACTATCAAAGTGGTTTTTTCAAAATCTGTTAATTGCACACTCTATTCAAAGTCGTGCAATCTGTAATTGCACATTCTGTCAAAGTCAAATATGATAATATGTCACATGCCCTGTTCGTTACCATGCCCCGCTCGTTACCATTGCTCTAAATTTTTAAAATTTCAATTTAAAATATTTAAATGATTGAAATATATTTACTTATTAATTTAAAAATTAATAATATTATGGATTTTTATTTTTTCAATGCTTAACCATTATCATTAAAAAACAATAAATTAAGCATGCTGTTTTATCTCATGGTTATGGTTAGGGTATAGGTTAGGGTTAGGGTATAGGTTAGGGTTAGGGTGAAGGTTAGGGTTTGGGTGAAGGTTAGGGTTTGGGTGAAGGTTAGGGTGAAGGTTAGGGAATTGGTTGGGTTTAGGGTTTGAAAAAATTTAAAGTAGAATTTTCGAATGGAGATACAAGATTGTTCACATGAAAAGAATCAAAAAAGGACAAATTTAATTTTTCGTTTTAACTTCAGATCTATAATATGATTTTAAACTAAAAAACTGGATAAAGTTTGAGTTTTTTATAAGAGATCTACAGATGATTTTAAACCTTTATCTTTTTACATTTCAAAAAATGTTTTAAATAAAACTAAAAACTGGTTAGAGTTAATTATAAAACTATCAAATTATGTGCCTTTAAAGCGTTTCACACAATTCACATTTTTAAAATATGTTTTAATGTGCTTATCAGTCAAAATGGTTTGTTGTATAAAAATATTATTTTAATTTATTTGTTTTAAAGCATCTTTTAGTATATCATTAAATTGTACTCTAATTAACCTAATATATAGGTTGAATTTTATGTCGCTGTCTTTATACACTCAACTCGTCGATTGTAAAGGCTCTGGATTTCAAAGAGTGTCTGACAATTGTGTCTCTAGACATCTCAAAAGCCTTTGATATGGTTTGGCACCTCGGTCTCCTTAGACATCTGGCGAAGTGTCACATAGACAAAGGACTATTCCTATGGCTAAAAGACTTCCTCCGCGACAGGCGCTCTGTGATAAGCTTTCTGAACTATGACTCGGATGAACTGAAACTTAAAAGAGGCGTCCCTCAAGGATCAGTCCTCAGTCCTCTATTATTCAACATTGTGATGAGCAATCTGCCGTCTCCTGTCAACACACGGACGGAAATTTTGATATACGCCGATGATGTTGTAATCCTTGACATTTCATCGAAACCTGCCTTATCCGAACAAAGGATTATATCATATATGAATACAGTGGAGCAATGGTGCGATGAAAATATGTTCATTATTGCGCGTGAGAAGTCCGCATTACTGAGAATCACAGAAAGCAGAAATTTAATAAATTTACCGTGCCTGATCAAGAACATACCTCGACAAAACTCAATTAAATATCTTGGCTTGTTCATCGATGAAAAGGGAAACTATCTCGAAAACGCAAAATTAAGTAAAAGGAAAGCAACTAATGCTCTGTTCTGCCTGAGGAAGTTAAATTTGGAGCCTGATACTTTCCTCTACGTTTTCAATACGGTGATCCTACCGGGACTACTATACGGAAAAGAGGGATGGTACTTATCTAAAAAGAAGGACACCATCTTAACTAAATTTGAAAAGTCTCGCAGGCTCGCTTTGAAGCTTGCTTACCACCAAAAAGTTGAAGATCCAATCCCCCTGTGGCTTGAAAGTAAATCCTCCATGGTCGGTGAAACTGTCGAAAAAGCTATAAGTGTTATAAATCCAACTCAATTGTCACTGGGACGTACCTGCAGAGGTAGAAAAGAAAAAAAAAAAAAAAAAAAAAAAAAAATTTACTTGAGGGGGTCTCTTTTTTTTTCTGGGAAGAAGTCGATAGGGTAGTCCTATTGTTTCATTATACAAACTCCCCCCTAACCTTTAACCCTTCTCTGTTTCCAATAAAACTTCCTATTCCTTCGTTGTGATTTTTTGCGTAGCACTGAGCTCTCAATCAGTCGCGAATCTTATGGGAGAACCAATAGTACTCGACGATATTGGGAGCGACCACCTGCCAATGCAGGTCTGTGTCCACGTCTCGGTAGACACCCAAATCCGTTGCCCACCACGATACACCCTTTCGAACATCAACTGGGCGCACTACCGTTATGCTCTGAACTTGTTCTTTCGCAACAACGTACGCCCAGGTAGCTATCTATCTACCTTGGACATCGACAACTCGGGCGCCGAATTGACGGACTTCATGCGACTCTACTTGGAAGCCCACGCTAGGAGGGTGCGCCCAACTAGCAAGGGCATTACACATCAAAACCCCAAACTTCTCCAACTTCTGGGCGAAAAGAAACGCCTGCGAAACAAGCTCAAACGCTGTGCCGACCCAACGGACCAAGGTACCCTAAGGTCGGAAATCTCTCTGCTCAACCACAAAATTGAACTCACAAGAAAGAAAGATCTTGAGAGGATGTGGAAGAAGGCCTGCTCTGGTCTTAATCACAGGAACCCAAACTTCTGGATAGCCTACAACAGACTCTCTAATCATCTCGTGAACTCTCCGGCACCAGAATTATCGAACTCAGCTGGAATGCCTGCGTCGGTGGAGGAAATCCCCAACATATTTGCTGATCACCTGGACCGTCCTCTGCCGGACCATGAGGATCGCTGGGGAAACTCACATGCCAGTCCTATAGACCAAGCAGACTCCCTATCTGTTGATCATCACCCAATCACCGCCGCTGAGGTGACCTGGGCCATCCTCTCGGCGAGGGACAACGCACCGGGGCATGACATGCTACCAATGAAAATGTTCAAAGAAGGCCCTCCGGAACTGTCTGAGTTTTTGGCACGCCTCTTCTCGGCTAGTCTTCGCTGGAGCCACGTTCCAAGTGCCTGGAAAGTCGCCGAAATCCGGATGATCAAGAAACCTGCAAAACCAGCTAACCTGGCCAGCAGCTACCGACCCATAAGTCTAATACCAACGATCTCGAGGCTTATGGAAAAGATTATGACCAAACGCCTCGACTCCTTCGCAGAGCAGAAAAGCGTGCTTCTGCCCCAGCAGTGGGGTTTCCGCTCAGGGCGCAGCTGCGGCGATTGTTTTCTGATTCTCCAATCGATGGCTTTGAAAGCAATTGAGTTCAACGAAACTTTATCCTGCATCTGCCTTGACATTTCTAGGCATTCGACAGCGTATCCCACTCTGACCTATTGGACGTGGTCCGCGGATGTGAGCCAACGAGAGAGGCATTTCTCTGGCTGAACTGCTTTCTTTCAAACCGTATCTCCTTTGTGTCCCAGTCGGGCTTCCACTCCAGAGATATTCATCTCCGAAGGGGTGTCCCGCAGGGATCCAGTCTCAGCCCGCTGCTGTTCAACCTTGTGATGAGCAGCTTTCCTTCCTTTCCCAATCCGCGGACAACTTTTCTCTTGTATGCAGATGACGTCCTCATTATGGATATTTCAAAAAGCCCTGCACTCTCCGAGCACCGTCTCTCCAGCTACATCGGAATGATAGAGACCTGGTGTCAGGGTAAACAACTGTCCATTGCTATGGACAAGTCGGCGTACCTTGAAATTAACTCACGGCGCAAACCGAGGCAAGAACCTAAGATTCTCAGAGGACTTCCCCGCACAAGCCATATTCGCTATCTGGGCTTGACGGTAGACGCTAACTCGGAGTACTTACTGCACGTCACTCAGAAAAGGAAAAAGGCCGTTGCGGCCCTTCGCTTCCTGAGGGGTATGCATTTGCCCCTGACACTTTTCTGTTTGTCTTTCGCGCGACGATTCTCCCAAGTCTCTTGTATGGGATGGAGGCGTGGCACTATTCAAACCAATTCGAAAAAATTTTAAAAAAGTATGAGAAGATCCGACGCTATGCGTTAAAGCTAGCGTACAGATTGGATCTACGCGCGCCGCTACCCAGCTGGGCAGAGGGGAAATTTCCACTAATCAAGAATGTCATCCTCGATTCCATCCGAATCTTTCGTCGGAGGTCTCAGGTGTCCGATCTTTTTGTGGATCGTGTCCGAAACTCAATCAGAGAGTGACTCTAATCAAAGGCCGGCTCGTATACTCTCTTAGGACGAATCTCGGTAGAGCTCGACTGTCCTTGCAGTCGTCTCGTTTAACCTCGTCCAACCTTTTCACTAAGTCTCTGATTTGCTTACAATAAAACTTTCCATTCCATTCCATTCGTTGTGATTGATTATTAATTTTTCTAAAAAATTGAAAAATCATTAATCAATTATTTCTCAGAAATAATTCGGAGGTAACGAGTGGGGCATAGTAATCCCTGAGGCATGTGACATAATAGCTTTAATTTTGATTCATGTCGATAATGATATATGCATTTAATTTTAAAGAGAAAAACATAGGATGAATTGAATTTCTTTCTCGCGAATAATTAGGAGTTCATCAGTGTTAATATTCTCGCTGTCGTTTTCATCAAGGATATTCTTAATACGTGAGATTTTCGCCTCGAAGGTTTTAATGGACCTCATCATGAATGTCGAGGACATTAACGTTGTTCATTTTAATCAAATGCAGAAAATAATTTTTTGATTTTTTGGCGGGAAGGTTTCAAGGACCTTATCATGTAAGTCGAGGACATCGTAGTTGTTCATTTTAACCAAAATGCAGAAAATTTTTTTTAATTTTTTTTTTGGGGAAGGTTTTAAGGACCCCATCATGTAAGTCGAGGACTTCGTAGTTGTTCATTTTAACCAAACTGCAGAAAATTTTTTTTACAAACAGTGTCACGGATTACGGCAGTTTGTTTTAAATGAATAAAGTCATTTTTATAAATTTCCCACAATTTAATAAATACAACTAACGACTTGAGGCGCGAGACACGTCCTGCTTTGAGGGTCATAGAGTTCATCATTATGACATTTGTGCTTTATTTTTACCATTCCAACATCTTGACACTCAAAATATTCACTTGAACAAATATTTTCTTCATTTTGTGGATAAATCCCCACATCTTGGCACTCCTCTGAATAACATCAACTTATTCCAACCAGAATCGTAGAGAACATCCTCAATGCTATCTTTCCCAACTAGTGACTCTATCCTAGGAATATAAAAATCGTCAATTCCGATTTTATACTCCTCGTCAGCCAAGAATAATCTTGACGTCTTTAATAGTCCCAAAAGCTTACTTGAGAAAACGAATCTAGTTTTTTCCGAAAAGCGGAAATGAGGGGGAATTGTTTTGATTGGCAAAACTTGCCAGTGAAATCATCAAAGTCAATAGTCCAAAGAGCAGCCCCGGCAAATCTCATAGCACAAATGTACTTTGCCTTCTCTTCCAAACTCTGTTCGCTCTCTAACGAAACCCAATATTCGTTTTGTGTTGCATACGCTGCACCAAAGTGAGAATCCCATTTGATATTCCAACGGCACACCTTTTATTAAATTAATACATCACTTCATAGTAAGCGAGAATTCCGCTCATTTTTGTATAATTCCCAATTTTTGTTGACTGCATGGCCAGGGCACCTATCTCTCCTGACGAGGAGTAGAATCGTTCATATAGTCTGGCATATAGTGCTATTCCCACCAATAATTTGTTTCTCTTTATGTTCAGAGTGAGGAGCACGTTGAACAAACTAGTCTAAAGAGGTTATACAATCAATAACAATGCAGTTTTGTGCGCCACTGCAGTTTAGTGCGTTGTGGAATTGAGTAGTGTTTTCGTGGTGATGATTTAAATCAAATCCGTCAACTATTACGTAATCCACAATTCTAAATTTAAGAAAATAAATATACTACTCAGATAGTTTTTTTATTTTGTTTAAATTTGTCTCCTTTACATGGGAAATGAGAAGTGTAGACATGCTTTTCTTAGTGGCCACTCTGCTTATGTACTTCATTGACCACAAAGGTGTACTTTTGCTAACTTAATAACCACTTCAAGACCATCCGTTGAACCAAATATATCAATTCCGTCAAAATTATGTCGCAACATAAAGTCGAGGGCGTTCCTAGCCAGAATCAAAAACCTTGAAGCTCCAAAAGGCATGAAATTTAGCTGAGGGATGCGAAGAGAAATCAATAACTTGACATTAAGGGAGATTTTGATAGCCAACAGCTGCTCGTACATGTTCAGTTCTACAAAATAAAGTGTTCTTAGACCTGAGGAATGAGCGTCGTCTTGTCCGATGGGAATTATCTGCAATGTAGACGGGTCGATGTCAGCAAATGCGTAAATGAGATGAGTGCAGAGATTCTTCCGAATGTCCTCAGGCATCAAACGACTCCCGGACATGCTGTACTGTGCCCAGAAAGGGTAGTAGCACATTGTTTCTGCTCTTGATTATTAAAATTACTTGGCTTATTTTTAGACAGAGTTTGATAGAAATTAATCATGATTACAAATAAGATCATTATATTATTATAAAACGTGAGTTTAAATTGTATTAATTAATTATTAATCTTAGATTAACCCGAAAAAATTCAATTTAAATAGCATTTATACCATTTTTGAACGATATGCGATAAGTACTGGTTTAAATCGGATTTAAAAATCAAGTTAGTTTTGATCTAAAACTACTAATGATCGAGAAAACGTTGCCTTCAGGAGCGCAATAGAGATTCATTGGAAGAGCCATTGGGCGATATCGTGTTTTAGCGTCTTAAAATCATAAGGGACCAATTTTGATTAGAAATCGCAAATAAATTAATATTATTATATTATTTTTTAAAAATTATTATAATTATCAAAATAATTATTATCTGCAACGCTTTATCAGTATTTTTGAATGATGTCTCGTGGAAGGCCGTCTGCATCGACTATTATTGTTAATAATACTCAACCAACATATGATTTGTTACTATTTGAATTGAATCACCGAGATTTTGTGGAAATAACAATGACCACGCAAGATACGGTCAATTGGTTGGCTCAATATCAGCTAATCAAAAATTCGATGAAATGCGAAAACTGCAGCACGGATTGCCGTCTTCTTTCAGACAAATCCCGACTCGAAAATTAAAATGGAAATGTAAAACATGCAATTTCTCAAAATCGATTCGAGATGGCAGCTTTTTCTCACATAGTCATTTTGAATTGAAGGAAATTTTGGACTATATCTATTTTTGGGCACTCAATTCAGAAACGATTATCTGCAGCAAAGAAACTCGATCAGACTTTAAAAAAACATCAATTGATTGGGGCAACTTTTTACGTGATGTATGCGTAAAGTGTGTCGAGGACCATCCTTGTTCTCTTGGTGGAATTAACCCAGAAACTATGTTGCAAATTGTCGTAGAAGTGGATGAAACAAAATATTTTCATCGAAAATACGCAAGAGGTACCTGGCACGAAGGGCATTGGGTTGTTGGTGGAAAAGAGAGGGGCAACCCTAGGAATATTTTTCTGGTCGAAGTTCCTGATCGGAGTCGAGACACGCTGATTCCAATAATCCAAACTCATGTACAGACCGGATCGATTATCTGTACGGATTATTGGCCAGCCTACAATAGAATCGAATTGTTAGGATATTCCGATCATTTAAGAGTCAACCACAGCCGCAATTTTGTTGACCAGAACAATCGCTCCACACATACGCAGGGAATCGAGTCATTGTGGTCTCACGCCAAGAAAAAGCTAAAAAGGATGAATGGGACATCCCGTGTTCTTTTTAATTCTTATCTGGCGGAATTTGAATGGCGGTGGAGAAATGATACGTATCCCTGTGGAGGCGAGAATGCATTTATTAAAATGTTAATAACTATTAATTCTCAGTATCCTTTGTCTTAATAATTCGAGTTTTTCACTGTTTTCATGTTTTACTAAGTTACTGTAAAAATGTAGTTTTAAAAAAATTTAAATTAGGGTTGCCACAGTATTGTACATATAAATTTAATTATAATAATTTTTAAAAAATAATATAATAACATTAATTTATTTGCGATTTCTAATCAAAATTGGTCCCTTATGATTTTAAGACGCTAAAACACGATATCGCCGAGCCATTGCTTCTCCCGATGCTTTCGTCGTCTTTTGGAGATCAGTTGCAGATTCTCCCAACGAGTTCCAGAATATTTCGGATATTTGTCTTCGAGAAAGTGTCCGTGGACGTAGAGTCCCACGCGAGGAATTTCCCATTAATCCACGGAAAACGGTGACTCCATTTCCCGTCTCCACGTTCAAGCCCAACATGTTCAAGTTCGGTGGCTATTGCTCTGTCCTCTTGACACCAAGATCCCGAGCAAGCTGTATATAATCGCCATCCTCTTCATCCTTATTTATAAGTGCTCTTCTTGTAGCCATATCTGGTTTAATTTTTTGTCGTATAGAGAAATGTCTGGCTTGCTATATTGAATTTTTGATTGGGTTGGAATAGTATTATTAATAAGGAACAGTTTGAATGATATTTAAATATTCATCAAATTTTGATTTCTCAAAACAGAGATCGATAATTCTGATTTAATTTTTCAAAACAGGGATTAAATCGGGTTTGTAGTTGTTGCGACATTCCCATATGTTTCTGTTGCTGCTATCGTAGAAAAATATCTTATTATTGGTAGTCATTGCTTAAAACAATAAAAATGATATTAAATCCAATTTTTATATAGATAGCGTGAAAATACGACATCATTCAGCATTCGGATGTAAATGAACTCACTCTACCGCTACACTTACGTAATCAAAAGGAATTCATAGGCGATTGCATTTGTGGCCAATTTCTCCAATTTGATCTACCAAGATTTTTACGTGCTAAAAATAAGCGTCTCTTCTTCATTTTTCTGATGAAGGAGGAAGACAGTCAGCCGTATGTCCCAAGGCCAGGAAGTATTCCTTCGCGGAAATCAACAGTAGAATGAATGCTCGGAGACTGCTGAGGCACTTCTACAAACCTCACCCAATCATCACAGTGCTGGAATACCTTTTCGGAAGCAGTTTTTCAGGTAAATTTTATATAAATTATGGTCGAAAACACGGATCAAATTTCAATTTTTTGTAGAATTGTAGGTCACTGAACCCGAGTTGCGCCAAATTTTCTAAAAATGTATTATTTATCAGATTTTTTTTTATTTTTTATTCTTAAAATTTTTATAAATTATGACGAATTCTAGGATTGTCAAATTTAAATTGACACTAGAATTTTTTTTAAATCGAATCTTGGAATTAACGGATTTAAGAAAGGCGAATCTGGGGGAATTTACTGTACACTTAAATTCATTTTAACATGGATACAAAAACTTTCATTTCTATTGGAAGCATGTGTGGAGCCTATATGGTGAAGCTTCTTACTGAAACAGAATGATTGTAAAAAAAAGTCCGAAGAGGCATAAAAGTGTCTCATTAAAAAACCAGTGTCTAATCGCCTAGGGAATCGTTATTTCTTTTGTTTGTTTTTAACAATAATAATACTGATATGACTTTGAAAACGAACTAGTCTAAAATATTATTTGCTGCCACCGATCGAGTGTTCTTGGACATCAAAATATGTTTTTATGCCGGAATAATTTCCAGTTGGTCCACCATGCCGCTGTTGTTCTCTTCATGGACGACTCTTCTCCAATGGAAGGGAAGGTTTCCCGCACTGAACCGGTTTGTTGGAGACAGTAGGACTACTTATATGTTGGCGAATGGACTGTTTTCAGCAATTGTGAGTTTACAGGATTCCTTGTTAACTGATTTGTGTTCTCTTTGTGTGTGCTATATGAGCATCATGTCTCTGTGGCACACCTCTTACATTGCCCCGCAAGCAGGGTGTTTTCTTGTTCCTGTGGGTTCAGTGCGGCGTTTAATCCAAATTTTTCCCAGTCAGTAAGTCGCACACACTTAAATTAGAAAGAATCAATATGATCAACGCAGAGTGTGCAAATGACTTGATGAGTCTCATGCGTGGAATAGAGGAGCCCTTTGATACAAATGTTGTTTTGAATCCAATCCATATTTGCTAACTGACTTGGAGTTTGGCAAAACATCAAAGCATAATTCGGTCAATTTCCCATCTGATGAGTTATTCTGCCTCACTCACCAGTTTTGTCGGCTTGATTCTTGCGCTCTCTCCGTCTCTGACAAATTCCAGTTTTCGCCCTATTTGGCCCAAAAATGGAGGCTATGTGTCAATTATATTGTTTTTTTTAAATGGCGGGTAAATTAGTGACAAATTTTTCGCTTTTTTCAATTATTTCAATATGTTCTTTGTAAAAATGAATATGTGGGTTCATGAGTCTGTGAATTAAGTATGAAATGGTTACATTTAACAAAGAGACTCAGTTTGGAGACCTGCCGTTAACAGAAGAAATGAAGGGAGACTGAAAGTTGACTGAAGAGCCTCTTGTAAATTTATCGTCCGCCATGCCGCTGTTGTTCTCTTCGTGGGCAAGAGTTCTCTTATGTAGAGTACAGCGCAATCCATTCAAAAAAAGATGAAACAAGTATAATCATCAAAATAAATGGCTTATACCAATTCGCCTACTCTGCAAAAAACTCTTAAAGTAAAAAAATTGAAGGCAGTAAAAAAGAATCAACTTCGTTGCATGTCTTTGGTTAAAACATTGATACAAAATAAAATCCTCATAATTAAAATTTTAATATAATTTCAATTTTATTATTTGGTTGAAAGAATATTACTATTATTAATGAGGTAGATTTATGCGAGTTAATCAATCTGTAGGGAGCATTCTGGTTCATGATGTTTAGGGCTCTGTTTCAGATTACAGAAAAGACTGCCAAATTTAGGAATTGCTGAAGTAGAATCAAAACTTTAAAAAATCAGCCCGCTATTCTTGAGCCTCCTTATAGCCTGAAGATGTATTTCTCTCTAGATGCACAAAATGTGTCGTTGCTACCCTAAACCTTCTGTCCATAATAAAGAGAAAAACCCGATAACTTTTAAAATTTCAACCAATTACATCTGAAGTGCTAGCCTTATTTAAGCCTGAACTTTAACGTCTCTCAGAATAAATCTGCATTACTTTTTTGACATGCAAAAAGCTCTATTCCCAGTAAAAATCCCTAAAGGAGTACGAATTGCCACAGCAACGTGTCTCTCGGATGGAATTGGCCACGCACTGTCCTCTCACAGTTGCGAACCCTGGCTAAAGGTTATATGCTTTGTCGCACTCGGAGTACTCACAACAGAATCTGAAAACAATAATAAAGAAAAAAAACTCCCGCATCAACTTAATCAAGAAACTGAAAGGAAACAGAATGAATTTTTGCAGTTGTCACAGGCCTAGGGTGTTACCAAGCCTAGGTGGCTACACTTTCAGACTTTAAATAAAATTCAAAAAAATATTTGAATTCTATTTCAAAATCTATTTTGTCAAAATAAATATTATAAAATGACAAATACCTTACAAAACAGAACAGAAATTTTTATTGTAAAGAACAAGAGACTGGTACAGAAATTTTTTGACGTCGATACAACAAGACGGCAGCAATTGCTGACCCGTTAAGCAATAACCTAGGGACGTGCCTAATCGCTGCATTGCACGCATTTTTGTACGTGCAATGTGATCATCAAACTTACCGGACGGCTTAAAGAGCACTTGTAAAATCCACATTCTAGGACTTCCAAGACTTAAGTTCAGTTTCCAATTTGCAGGCCCACGGCGCTAAAAAGGCCAAGATCGTCTACAATTACGAGGTTATCTTCTCGCGTCACTCCAAAACTGTGGGCAGCAGAAACATTTCCGTGATCCAGGACGAGGTGATCATGTTGTTGGGGAATTATCATGAGGCTGATTGGTGTTATGTAATATACCACACTCTACTTCCAGGTCATGAAACTCGACTCCATATTGACAGGGTACGTTGCGAGAGTTTTATACAACACAGTGATTAATATTTAACACTTAATTATAAGGTGGCTACCCTATAAAACAATACATCCACACTTCTTTAGACACCAATGTCAGCAAATTGTTCACTCATTGAAATATCCAAACTCCACCCACTTGCAAACCAACTCTCCGGCCACGGACTCCACTCCACTGCACTCAAATGTAGTCCCCATTTTACATCACAGTCTTTTTTGAAATACCTGGCGGCTTCATTGCCAAACGACTCAAAAAGTATTCCCGCGGCTACCAGGAGGCTGACTTTTACCAAAATATTCCCCACTCTGTCGACCAGTTTTTCACCAAATTGTCCTCATTTTTTCCCAAATTTCATGGCTTGGCGCATGACGAAGAAGGAGGTGTGGCACTTCTTTATGTGCAGGGCAGTACATTTACTTGGAAAACATATTCCGGAACTTCACCAAACCGACATCCGCCGATATCAAAATTGGGTTCCTCAAAAAAGAAAAGTACCCGGCAGCCGACCAAATCATGTTTCAAATAAGTGGAATGAAAGTATTTGAAAGGTAGCACTTTTAGGTCCACCAACCTGACGAATCGTGTCACACCCTCTACAAGTCGGACGGACGCCAACTGGACAAGCATACTATCAGGGACGGTGAGAGGTCTTTGTCATTTCAGAGTTGCAAAAGTTTTTTCTGCAAGACCACAAGTTGGGGGACGGAAGGAGGCGGAAAATATTGGCAGAGTTAAGGGAAATGCTCACTCTTTTGAAGGCCCAGTCAACATGGCACTTTGTTTCGAGTTCGGTAATAATCGCCTACGAGAACGAGAACGTGTCCAATTGGAGTGAGGGACAGGTGGCTGTCCACATCATTGACTTTTCCCACGCTTCTCCTGCCCAGTCGAAGGACATTTATTCAATCAATGGGTTGGCTAATTTAATTAATTTCATTTCGAATTTATTCGATTTGATTTAATCAGACTCAATCACTATTCTTTCATTTCAAACAAATTCACTAATACATCTCCTAATTTGATTATTCTAATTACTGTTTGTTCAAAAAGATTACATCTAATTTATCCACCAAATAAAAAACAAGAATATAGTTAGATTGCATTTAGTTAACGGAATTACTAAATTAATGTATGTAAAGCAGAAGAACTGATGGCGATCCAGTTTCCCCTCACTGCAAAAAAAAAGTTAGATTGCAATTCTACATTTTTCAAATTTCCCATTCCTTTCCCAAAGAATTAATTTTATTTTAACACTTTCCAGATAATTTCTGGATAAATAATATTGAAAACGCCCAAAGATATATCAAGATATTCTGAGAAACTCATATAACGTACACTCTAATTTGAAATAATAAATAAAGCAAGTTTGTTCAAATTTTTTTTTTAAGAAACAAGTACAGTAAAACCTCTCGAATCCGCCGATTTTGGGACCGACCAAAAAATCGGCGGATTCGAGAAATCGGCGGATTCGAGAGGCAATTTAAATAATATTTTATAGTTGAAACATGAACTCACAATATAGATTAAGTATTTCTTTTCATATACAAATGACTGAATACAT
The DNA here is from genome assembly GCF_006345805.1 of Octopus sinensis. Lineage (NCBI taxonomy): Eukaryota > Metazoa > Mollusca > Cephalopoda > Octopoda > Octopodidae > Octopus > Octopus sinensis. Next base: position 21,345 of record NW_021833234.1, read on the forward strand.
AAAATTATTTATATTCAAAAAAATCAGAAATTTTATTTTTTTTAATTGATTTTCTTAGCATTTCCCCAATTCGCATAATATTTTCATGATCATCTATATCTGCATTTATCTAAGAAGCATAAGTTTTAATGATCTCTAGAGCTCTGAAGGCTTCTGAGAGATCAACTTTTTTCTCATTTGATTCCTCTTCAATCATTGTTTCCTAAGTATAATTATTAAATAAAATCACTAACTGATTGAACTTTTTTTGACTGTAATGTACTAGCTTGTTCAGATTTGTCTAAAAATTCGATTAGCTCTTCATTTTCAGTATATCCGTAATCAACAAATTCACTATAAGATATTGGATCGTCAATTTGAAATTTCTTAATTATTTCTTCATAATTATTTTCTTAGTTCTTAGATTCACTGTTGATTGTGATTGTTTCACATTTTATCCATTGTGCATGACGGAAACAATTTTTGATGGTCGTAGGAGTAACTTTATTCCAAGCGAAGAATGTTAATATCGCAGCAGTTTTAAGGGTGATTCCATTAATTGCATTCTGACAATTTTCCCCTGCCTCAACCTTTTCGATTATATCATTTATTTTCAAATTGGTAAATTCGGCTTTAAAGCATTTTATAATTCCTTGATCCATTGGTTGTAAGAGCGAAGATGTTCTAGAAGGCAAAAAAAGAATTTCAATTGAGTTTAACGTGACAATAATTTGATGAGATGGACATTGATCTATTACAAGTAGAATTTTTCTTTTTTTCTTCGCAAGTTCACAATCAAAATCACTGAGCCACTTGTTAAAAATTTCACGGTTCATCCATGCCTTATTGGAATGGGTGTAGGTAACATATTTTCCAATGTTGAAATTTTTAAAACACCTTGGACTTTTGAATCTTCCTATCATTACAGGCCTTCTTTTATCGGAACCAGAACAATTTGCACATAATAGTAACGAAAATCGATCCTTCGACAACTTTATTCCAGGCCGTGATTTAGTGCACACACTTTTGGAAGGAATCGCCTTGTAAAAAACACCAGTTTCATCTGCATTATAAACATTGTCCAATCCATATTGTTCAATTTTTAAACTCATTGTTTCATTAAAATCAGTAATAGATTTTTCATCATGATTTACTGATCCACTGTCTCCGTGAAATTTTCTTAACTTGATACCATTTCGTAATTTAAACTTTTCTAGCCACCCACGACTTGCTTTAAATTCTGGAAAATTTTTTCAAAATTTAAGAGCTTTTGCAATTAACATCGAATCTGATAGAATTGCTCCACTAGATTCCATTAAGTTAATCCATGTTATCATCGCTACATCAATTTCATTAAATTTGAGTTTTGGAATTCTCGTTATGTTTAATTTTTTGATGTCAGTCCTATTCAAAAGGTCCGATTTTGATTTAAGGTCGTTTATAGTTCTCGGAGAAATTTTCTTTTTTAACCGTGAAGAAAAAATCCTGGAAATTTGAGGTGCAGAAACGAATGGGTTGTCAGAAATATAACGTAGTATAGAAATTTTTTCGTTGATAGAAAGTCTAACACAACGACGCATCACAAAAATACAATTTAACGTGTAATGAGAATTTTAAAATGTTAATTAATTTAACTTACAATTAGATAAAAAAATTATTTTTCATAATACTTGAGGAGCGGATTCGAGAAACAAGCGGATTCAAGAATCATTCATAGGAAATTTCAAATTTTTGATTAAAACAAGCGGATTCGAGAAGCGGCGGATTCGAGAAGCGGCGGATTCGAGAAGCGGCGGATTCGAGAAGCAGCGGATTCGAGAGGTTTCACTGTATTTAATTACAAGTTAATTAATTAAAAGCTTCATGGACGGTTTGTTCAAATTGTTTTTTATTTGTATCAAAGCATTCCACGTGTATCATCTTTTATGAGATTTTGTTTTCAATATTTTTCATAAGGTTTTCAGAATTATAACAGCATTCGTTCGGCTTTATCTCCTACTGATTGGGACAAGACACATAAACCCTTTAGCTGGTGGAAATCGTATGTTTACTGATCTAAACATCTACATTTCAGTGGACAATTTCTTTCACACTGGTATTTAGGTTTATAACAAAATAAGTTTTCATCTATTTGCACAAGTTATTCTCGAGAACAGTTAAATATAAAAAAAATTAATAGTCAATGTTATTAAAACAATCCTGAATCCTCTGCTCGAGAAAGTCGAATTGTTGAGTAATATGCCGCTGAGTCATCTCAGAATGATTGTCAAACTTGAAGTTGGAAATGTTGCCAAGAATGTGAGGTTGATCGAGAGAATGGCGAATAATGTTCCACGTGAGCTTTTTAGTACTGGTGACGGCCTTGGATGTTCTTGAGCATGGCGACAGTCTTGTAGAAAGGAATTACCTGTGCGAGTGAGTGCGAAGGAGACCTATCGTATTGTTAGTAACTATTCTGCCGTAGTAACCAACTCTTTGATAATAAAAGGAGGGACCTTGCCGACTAATTGGATGACTCCAGTTCTTACTCCTCCCGTAGAGTGTCAATGTTGAATTTAGCTAAAATAGTTACGAAATTGTACAAAATCTTACACAGAAAATACAAAACGGAGAAAAGATGAGTCCTATTGCACAAATAATGGCTTTTATTATATTTTTAGATCAAGGACGGGGATGCAGTGCTCGACGACCCGGCCATAATTGGAGTGTGCTGCAGTGTATTCTATGACTGGTTGGTGAAGGAGGGAGAAAGGAAATGTGTATTAATCGACATTCAGGGAGTGGAGATGACTACTCCCAGTCACACATCTGCTCTCCTCTAGCTTTGAATGTGCCCAACACATTTCTCAATGAGAGCACTCTCAGTGACCACTCGGTGATGGCACTTCTCTCCACCCAACGGGACAAAGATGTGTTGCCACTGCGCTTCCAAGTGGAGCACGTGGTGTTGGTGGGGTATTCGGGGAGAGTGAGAGAGAGTTGGACACTCTGGTGACACTCGCAAATGCATTCGGAAGGGTTGATCACCCCCTCTACCTCAGTACTTTAGTCGGGACACTCACCACACCATTTCCTACGTTTGAGTGTTGTAAGCTCCGTTTTGTTTGAGTTTACGGATAAAACAATTCAGAAAATACGTGTCAAAGTTCGTTGAGAATGTACTAAAGTGTTTAAATATCCTCGGAAACCGAATAAATCAGGGGTGCCAAACTCATTTCGCAAGAAAAACTAAATTATTCAATCATCGCCCTTTAATTTTGGTGAGAGCTGCTTCCAGAGGATTGACATCTTTTTTAGATACAATTTTTGAGTCAGGCTGAGCTATTTGTGTAGTTCCGACTTTTATTAAAGAGGATAAATGTTCATCAGTTAGTCTTGTTCTTTGAGCAGTTTTTGTCAATTTCATAAATGATAAAATTATGTCGGAAGACATTCGGCTTGACTTCTTGAGGCGATTTCTCTCCTTGTTCAGGACGGATCTTCTTCGGCTACAAGCAGCGTGAAGTGGACGTTTAGGTATAGCCATTGCTCTTGCTTCCAGAATGATTTTCGAGAAGAAGCCAATGGCCTTGTCGAGAGACCTAAAGTTGCACAGGGTTGAACATAATTAACTTCTTTTTAATTTACATTTTTTTATTTTATAAACAAATATTTTATTTAATAAAATATTCTATATAAATTATTGTTTTTATGCTGTTGTTGTGCTCGTGATATGGTTGTTTTTATAATTGGGTAATTTTGTGAATAGTCAGAAGACGACGACAATATTGACATCTACCAAGGGAAAACATCTGGCTTATTCATAAAAGAATGTATTATATAATATTAACACTATACTAGTACGACAAATGATGTATGGCTTTGGAGATGACAAGAACCCATGTACCCAGTCAGTCACCATGCTCGAAAACCTGATTCAGTTATTTATTACTAACATTGTTATTGATGGCCATTAATTGACTTGTAGACCAGGAGAGCCCTCAAAGTTGGGACACCAGGCAAGGTGACGGTTGATGACATTTTGTTTGTGGTCAGAAATGATCGAGTCAAATATTCCCGCGCGCGGGAATTGCTACATATGCATGCTAAACTCAAAAAGGCACGGAAGGCTTTTGAGGACAATAATTATTCGAATTTATTAAAATGATTTTTTATTTTAAATTTTATTTGCGGTAGAAAATAGAATTTATGATCATTATTATTTAAATTTTTGTAGAACTTAAAATGATAGAATTTAGTTTAATTTATTTAATTATTCTTTATTATGTATAAATAATTAAATATTAATTCGATTTAAAGACTACTGAATAAAGTCATAGAACAGTCCGCAAAGGACAAACGGTACGAGATGACTGAAAAGTTCGCCAGAAAACTAAATGCAGAGGTCCCTCTAACAAAAGTATGTGCTTCCCTAAGAAGATTCACAAACCCGGAGAGATTTAAATCGGGTGAGGATAATGCGGCTCCCTTCATCAACAAATTGATAAAGTTCTACGCTGGGATCAGCAACATCCCTTACAGGAAATATGATGGACCATGCTTGAAGTTGTTGAAACTTCGAAAATGTCGGGACATGATAATCCTCACCCATGAGGAGGTGTCTCAGACTATCAGAAATTTAAGAAGCACTGGCTCTTGTGGACCTGACGGAATTCCTACTATTCTGGTGAAAAACGTAGGACAGGTGGCAATATCAGCTCTTTGTCAAATTTACAACTTCTCTATAAACAACAACTCAATACCCACATTGTGAAAAATGGCACACATTCGTCCTATTCTGAAGCCAGGGAGATCAAAAGACAACCCGGCGTCCTACAGGCCAATATCTCTTCTCTGTGTCCTATCCAAAGTTCCGGAAAAACTTATACTCAACCATCAAAGAATATCTCCCGGGTTGGATTTTCAACATTCAAAATAATCCCCAAAACTCCTCAGTACAATAATATCCCACACTAACAGGGAAGTATTCAATATTTCTGATTCCTTCACAATGTCTATAAAAGCCAAGGATTACGTCATATCCTGGACAGACTTTGACCGAGACATGCACAAATTAGGGCAAGGGGCATTTGGAATCATCTACAAAGCAGTCCACACGGAAACTCAGTTCCCAATGGCCATAAAATTACCCCACCACGTGCTTAGAACAGCTCTAACAGCATGCTCGTCTGCGGAATCTGTCGATCGGGGACTGCATAATACGGAATATTGCCTCCTCGGTGGTCTTAGCCTGTTGAACTTTTTGTGATTTTTTGTGACTAAGTTAAAGTCCGTCTAAAATCATCAATTCATAACTTATGATTAATAAGAACCCAATAATAAAGTAACCAAGGAAGTAAGAATCAGTAATTTAACGAGACTCGACAAATCTAATACGATTTTTATCAAAGTCGGAAACAGTGTAGTAACGACGTATAAAGACACCCCCAATATCCAGAAGGGAATGTCTTGGGAGTAATTTCGACTGTGCAAATTCCAATGAAGGGAATCTATTTAGTAAATTTCATTCTCAGTCAACAGGAATAATGTAGTCCTTAGGTTTTAACTCAAATTTGGTTCCGCTAATGTCAGATTTCAGCACCTAACTTTAAAGCCTAAATTTCCCTACTTATTATTCAGACTGAACCTTACTCTTCATTTATCAATCAGAAAAAATAAGTCGTTCTCTTGTAAAAAGTATTTGATTCAAAATGAGAAATATTGATAAGCCACAAGACAAACGAAGAGACTAGAAACAAGCACGTGTTGATGAGGAAGTTCATATGTCATATCGATGGGTAGAACATGGTCTTTAAAACAATAAACGTGGTGTAAAAAGAACCATAACTATTTGGTTAATTTTATTAAAGCAAACATCTGCACAAACTTGAGGGTCTCAAACTACAGATACATAAATGTATTACTGACAAGCAGAAGGTCCTGGGTTTAAATACAATTTGAGACTTTCCTGAAAATAACTTTAAAGCCTTTATAATTCCTTAATTACGTTCAAATAAATTATTTTAATGACATACTTTCGGTGAACGACTCATAAAAGGAATTTGCATCAATAAGGTCTTTATATTCATATCCTTTGTGTGGAGGATTACATATTCACGTCCTGTGGTCATTTCGTTCTGCTAAACATTAAAATTTAAAAATTGATTACCAAAGTGGATAGACGCACTCTCAAAATAACAGATTTGACAATTAAATTTTTTTGGTTATTGATTTTTATACTTTAACGTTGAAAAATCGCAAGCTAAAGAAACTGACAGCCATAGAAGTAAAATAGACGATTTTAAAACTTGACAAAAACATTTAATATTTATCAAAGTGTTTTGTTTTTGAGTGTTTTTAAAACTTAAAATCAAAATCAATCAATGTTTTAAGTATCCTAGTCGGGTAAGATTGATTTCTGCTGGATATTCAAAATAACTATTCTTCTAAAAGACACAATTCAGTAATTTATATCACTCAGTGACATTTAAACCAATTTCTGTCTAATCATGGTGTCCTATCGAAGTAGTTGAAATGGTATTTAGTTGAACACAGAATTGCAAGATGAAAATAAAGTCATAATCTAAATTGACTTCAGACTTAAAGAAGTCGGAATCCAACCACTTTGCCAGGCTATCCTTCCCTGTTTGTGACCGTGATTTATCACACCACTTCAAATTCATTCTGAAATGATCATATTCTCACTGTCCTTTTCAAATTTGAAGATTTTCCAAAAATAGGCACGAATCTGTGTCATTTCTATATCAACACAAATCCGAAAATTAGCTTCTCTTTGCTTTCGACTACTTTTTCAAGGATATCCTAATCTTATGTTTTTCATAACCAAATTGAGATGGAATTGAGTCATTTTTTACTCCGCGTACATTGAATGAGTAAGCATTTAAATTTGTTGTAAAACAATAAAAACTTGTTTTTCAATAGCCATTTTGCGTGGGAATTGCCATTCCATCTTATCCTCTGCTGCTAATTAAATACTGAATAACAGATTCTTTGATTATCAAAAATTGAGTCTTTAAAAAAAATAAAATAAAAACTTTGTCAAAACATCATCAGCCAATCAATGTGCAAAAATAATATTTCAGTTAATAAAAAATTAATATGTTAATATAGTATTTCGAATGATGCTTTCTATAATTATCTTATTTCTATAAATACATTTGATCTAAGCGCCCGAATGACTTTTTTCGAAATTTTTTCAAATTGAATTTTTTGCATTGACTCAGGACAGACCGAAAAGCGCTTATTAAATAATTTTCGTAAAAATATAAGCCCTTGGCCTAAAGTTTAGGCCTTCTTCGGTCTCTTCGATGAACGTTCCCAAGTTAGACTCAATGGCCGCACTTGGAAAAGTTTCCTTCGTTGTTTTGTTTGTAAACCGAGACTTTTGGCATTCTTTCAGCGGGGTCATTTTAAACTTATGTTCTGTACGCATACTCTCTAATGTATTCCGAATAACAATAGACAGAATGTAATTGGTTTAATGTTTAGCAAATTCATAGTAGACCCAATGATCCAAGGAAGTGGAGAATTATTGAATTCTCCAGTCAGAAAATTACAAGATCATTATCTAAGATAATTCCCAAAAACAAGTTTTTGACAAAAAACATAAAAAACAGTTTATTTTTATAATCTGTCTTCTCATTTCTCAGCAGGTAACATTACAAAATATTTTTGGCAATACTCCATTTTAAAAATATCATGGAATTAATGGATTCAACAACATTTTATGTCAAAACACAGTTGAGATTAATACAGATAGTGGAAGCTTAAATGAAATAAATACAATTTCTTTTTTCGTGAAGAAAAACTAAATGATGAAATTTTTTAATTCAAATAATATTTAAAACATAAAAAATGTTATAAAGCTCCAGCGGATAGAATCGTCTGGTTATTTTTGCGGATGATCGTCGTCAAGAAACGCGGAAACAACCATTAAATCTCACAACGGCCTTTCATGCATAAGGAAATTAACTAAAAAATTATATATTTCTGGCTAGGCTTCTGTATATTTACGCTCTGTTCCATGCTTCCAATGCAACTCTAAATTAGTCAAACTAGAATTGATAGTTCGGGTTTGTTCCAAAATAGTAATTGTTAATTTAAGTTCTTGTGCGTTATAACTTTAACAAATTATAAAAATTTAAAGTAATTTCTGTTAATTTTTTTCAATGTTCATTCAGGTAACCCGTAGGAATCGGTAATGTCCAGTGCTGTGTCATATTATTTCAAAGAGTAGCCATTAAATATTGAAATGAAAATAACAATTTATTATCGCAATAAGATACAAAAGGAGAGTCATTGTAGCTACAGATAGTCGATTAACTATGAAATCTAGCACTTCAAACCAATGTATCCTGCTTATATACGTAATTTACGGACAAAAATGTTGGCCGATTCGGACATTTCTTGACATTACTCACTAACAAAATTCGACTACATTTTTTTCGAAATTTACACAAACTAAACAGATGAAAAGAAAAATAGATTTTATAAAATTCGAAATGTACTTTAATTTTTGATCAAAAATACTAAAAAATATAAATATAATGTACAAGATATTTTATAAGTAATCGATTTAATTAATCTTCAAAAAATAAAAAAACGACAAGATTTTAAAAATAAAGTATTGATGAAAAGAACAAATAAGACAAATTATTATATTTATTATACATGATTTTACCCAAATATATTAATTAACTCAAATATATATTTTCTATACATATCTGATAATGAGTGCTGCACAACGAAGCTCACAAAATCGTTGTGACCTCGGACATATTAAGACTTCTTCTTTTCTCATACAAATCGGGACATCTGTAAATAAAAAATTCCATTTTAGATCATTTCACTGATAGTAATAATCACATCCAGCTTGAATTCCGGATTTATTCTAAATGGGAGAGAATATATTCAGTTCTGTGGAGCAACGTCGCTGATTTTCAGTATCCTGCACTTTTTATTTTGTTTTCTTAAAATAAATACAAAAGTGGAGTCTTCTCATCAACGCTTTATTGAAATGATAATATATTTTGCATTTACAATTCTATATTTTATATCCCTAGTCATTTCAGGAGCTGATAGTAAGCCTTGGTACTACGATATTGGCGGAAAGATAGCCATCGTTACAGCAGTATTAATGTTTTTATAATTTGTTTTAGATATTCTGTTGTTTTGGTACAACACTCAATGCTTATTGTGCTTATATGTCGTATTTCGATGTATATATAAAATAATGGAACTTTTAGGTTTTTGGTCTTTTTTATTTTGATTTTATTAAAATATTTCAACATAGATATTAATAGATAATTTTATTGCTACAATCAATGTGGTATAACCACCGATTACAATAAAATTGATTATTTTTATTAAAATTTATAAAATGTTTAAGCAGTTCAGTCAAAGATTATCCAAAATTCTCAATTATTTATCGTCTTTGAAAAATAATTATATTTAATGTTGATTACATATTCATTCCCGGCCAAATGTTAGATACACCCTATTTTTTCTTAAAAAATCCATATTTTTTGCAAAATTTCAAGAATTCTAAAAGAATAAAATAATTTTAGGGTTATGATTGTTCAACTTACAATAATTATGAGAAGATTTTTTTAATAATTCTGGTTTATTAGATAAAGCGAAAACACAACCCCCCATATGTTAGAGGCATCCTTTCATAAGTGATAAATTATATATGCATTTTTAATTTAAATAAAATAAAAACAATAAAATGCCTCATGTATCAATTCAAAGCCGCATTGTTTTTATTGAAAAATTGAAATTGGGGATTTCTCTGGTCCAAATATTCGAAGATCTTGTAATTTCTCGATGTGTTATCCAAAAGATTAAGCAGAGATTTAACAATGGATATCAATACTCGACGTGCCGAAAAATGTCGAAATACAAAGTTATCAAAATTGATAAACGTTTTCTCGCTAGAGTATCCAAATTGTACCCAAAAATGACGGAGAATAAGGATACAAAACTACTGTAACTTTACCGAAAAAGTCAGTCTAACCACCATAAAAAGAATTTTATGAAAAATAATCTTTTCGGTCGTATTTCTATCAGAAAACCAAAATTGAAGCGATTTCATATCGATAACCGTTATACTTGGTACACCAACAAAATTACTTGGAATCAAATGGACTGGAACAACGTCATTTTTTCTGACGAATGCCGGATTCAAAAAAGCCGATTTTTCATAATCTCAATCAAATCATCAAAAGGTTTTTATTTTCAATAGCCTTCTATATCCATAACGGTAAAGAATATTTAGCACCTTTTGCTTTTCTAAGGAGGTAGAGCTTTTATAAAATATCAAAAAACGCCAAAAACTCAGTAAACAAATACGGATACGCTTATACAATTCACTGATGAAAACTATCCTGCCTATAATACTGGAACATGGGAACTTTCTGAAACGGAAAATCTCAATCTATAAACTCGTTTCATAGCTAATTCAGGCATTAGTGAATATTTTGAATTCTTCACTTTTAGCATTATTAGAACAATAAAAAATTTGAAAAAGAACGTTTTTTACCGGTAAAGAAATATTACTTTCAGTTACTTTACAAAGGAAAATCTCTAATATATACACCCCTCGTCACCGAAAACCAGACATTCATCTCTGTCCTATCAAAAATCCTCGAAAAATTTGTCCTGAAATCAATCTACCCTTTCCTCACTCTATCAAAGTCACAACATGGCTTCCGTCCGCAGCACTCAACAACTACACACCTATCTTGTTTAACAAGATTCATTGCAGACGGATTTAATAACTACTCCCCTCCCCATCGAACAATTTTGGCCTCAATTGATATCAGTAAGGCTTTTGACCGGACTTCACGACATGTCCTGAGCTCAAAAATTCACTCTTCTCCTATTCCCCATCGCCTGAAAATCTGGCTGTGTAGCTTCTTATCTGGTAGACTGGCTCAGACAAAATTCGGGTCAAAAAACTCCCGGTTTCGCTACTTACCTAATGGGGTCCCTCAGGGCTCCTGTCTCTCTCCAGTTCTCTTCAATCTACACCTCAGTGATATGCCTACTAATTCGGAAACACTACTCCTCTCGTACGCTGACGACATAGTGATTGCCTCAAGAAACAATTCCATCGACGCTGCAACAAACTCACTCCAAACTCATCTAGACTCTCTAACCAAATGGCTAGGATCTAACCATATGACTCCTTCTGCGTCCAAATCGTCCATCACTGTTTTTACATCTGATAAAAGACAATTCAACCTAAACCCAGTCCTCTATGTGGCCGGTGAAATAATTCCTGTTATAAAAAACCCGAAAATCCTTGGAGTCGTATTCGATCAATGCCTATCTTTTACGCAACACGCGGAGCTCATTTCAACCAAAGCCAAACGCAAACTGAATGCACTACGTGCCTTATCTGGACAAACTTACGGCCAAGCCAAAGAATGCTTCACTTTGGTTTACAAACAATTTGTCAGAACATTAATGAACTATGCTAGTCCAGCATGGTCATGGAACTTGTCTTATTCAAACCTCCAAAAACTCCAAAGAATCCAAAACTCAGGCCTACGCACAATAACTGGCTGCCTTGCATCCACTCCCATCGATCATCTTCATTGGGAATCTTGTATCCTTCCGGTCGAAGACCATTTGACGATGAGAGGACTCCAATTCCTACAGGAAATACAAGACTTTTCTCATCCAAGTCACAAAATCTCTATTCCAGAAAACAAAAGACACATCATTTCTACTCTGGCCGATCAATGTAGATGTCTTTCAAAAATACTCTCAACCAACAATGGGAAAACTGCGAATAAACTAATCCATGACTACATCTCCTCTCGTGCTATCAGGATGCTTAAAAACAACAAACTTTTCAACTCTCCCCCCCGCCGGTCCACTCCTCAGAGCAATCACTCGGCAGATATCTCCGTGTCCAGCTTGCTCAGATTCGCTCGGGACATCATCCACTCATTTTCGAAACATACCGTTCCTTCACCCCTGAAGACCTCTTCCCCTGTCCTGGACCGCCTCACTTGTCTCCGCCTATTGGGATTCGGGATCTCTGGGAGCGCCCGATCTTCGCGTCTCGCTACCTGATTGCAGCCGGCTTCCTACGTGTTAGTGAAGCCGGGGTAACATAACTAACTAACTAAAGCAAAACATTAATTTTGTGGTGGCAGGTAAAACCGGACAAAACTTTTATAAATATAAAAGTCGTTGAAAAGAAGCTAAAAATGTATAGTCAAAGAAGAAGTCACCTTTCAGATTTCCTGAAAGGACAAATTATTGCATTTTATAATCATAATATGACTTATCGAATGATTTCTGCAAATATAGGAGTCCCAAAATCAACTGTATCAGATGTGATTTAAAAATTCACAAAAAACTAATTAACAGACATCCGGGAACTGGAGAATGCTCTTTTGATATTTTTAATACCAATAAGCATCAAATACAGAAAATGGTTCTGCATACAACAAATGCAATATTGTCCCAACTGTAAAATGCGGTGGTGGAAAAGTAATGGTCTGGGGCAGTTTCTTGTATAACGGAGTCGGTAATCTTGTTTTTATTGATGGAATTCTGAATAGTGCAAAATATATTAATATTTAAAACAATCAATGTGATTTATAAAAGTAAAAAGATAGCTAAGCTAATTAATGGCCTCACACCCGGCCAGCCTCGCGAATGGCGAAGCCGTTCCCTCGGATCACAGCAATCGACAGACGTTCCAGGAGCCAAGAATACTCTCTTGGATCGTGGCTAGTCCTTGAAATCCGTCGACCGAGCGAGCGAAGGAAGCGGAGTGTCTTGGGGCCGAAGATACCGGAGGACTCCACGGCAATTGGAGTAAAGAACAGCGAGTTGGAAAGGTGGCCGTACTTGAGAATCTTTCGGTCCTCGGCCTGCCTCGAAGCGTGCCCAGGATTGGCGGCGGACAGAGCGAGATTTCCCAGCGAGAACGTGTCCGAACAGGTAGAATCCCAAATAAGGGATTTCCCCTGCTCGTATGGGAAGGTGGACATGCCGTCTGGGCGTTTGCCATCCCCTCTATCTAGTCCAACAGGTTTAAGGATTGACGGGATGCCAGCTGAAGCGAGGGCTCTCTGTATGATTGAGTTGAGTTCACTGTAACGGGGGGCACGACCGGCACTCGGCCGGCAAGCGAGGGGATGCAAACCGTACTCGTCAACAGTTCCCCCACAGCGGCATTTGTGCGTCTGGCAGATTTTCAGCCCGACACGGAGGGAGATTGTGATTCTTAGGCATTCCTTGTCCACCAGGTTCCCGATGGAAGGGAGAGGGAGAGCCTTTAACCAGACTCCGCTGCCTTCGAGCGACCTGCACGGAGGCAAGGGACACGGTGTTGATTGGAGACAGGAAGGACGCCTTCGAAAATTGCCTGACAAGAGATTTCGTTTCATTGACGCTGTACAGATTGAGAATTGGGCAGCTTCGAATTAAACCGAGCCTCCCACCGACCACGGGCTGCAGAGTAATCTTCAGACAATTTCCGTTCGGGGAGGTTTCTAGAAACGATGTCTGAGAGAGTACGAGAAGCGTAGTGGGCGGATAGGAATGCGGGGAGGGCAAGATCGGAATAGGATCTCAAGCCAAGGTCGCCCCAGCGCACAGGCAGGGATGCCTGAGTCTAGCCTGGATCGTCGAAAGCCAGAATATGTTCCAGAATATTAATATTTTATCCAATAATATGTTCGAATGTGCCAAAAAATTGGGATAGACTCATTTATCTTACAACAGAATAATGCCCTTTGCCATAAATCTAAAATGGTACAAGATTACATTAAAGAAAAAAACATTATTTTACGTCAATGGCCGGCTCAATCACCGGATCTAAACCCCATTGAACATCTATGGGCAGAAATGAAGAGAAAATTTTTAGATGTCAATGTGTAGAGTTTCTTAAGGTAATTTAAGGAACTTAATTAAGGCATTTTTTAGTTATATTGTTTCATTTTTCTTTTACTACTAATGTAAAATATATATAATCCATACTTCAGTAAGTAATATACTTCGGTTTTGATAATATTTTTTGGAAGGAATAAAGTCGAATAAACAGATCAATTAATATCGATTAGTCGAAGGGAAGGCCTGACGGATTGCTAAACTGTTCCCCCGGATAACGGCGATCGAGAACCGTTGCAATAGCTAGTCCACCTCCCAAGGATTGAGATTTTGGCTCCGGACTTGCGGAGGAACTTTTCCGTCTTCGGACCAAGAGCACCCGACGTCTCCACCGCTATCGGCACCACGAAAAACTTTTCCGAAATGGCAGAATATTTGGAAAGCTTTAAATCTTCAGCCCTCTTAGCAGCTGATTTAGCCTCCAGAGCACACGAGGTTAGATGTGAAGCAGAAAAAATGTCCCAGCAGGTTTCATCCCATACGAGGCCTTTTCCGCCCTCAAAAGGGAAAAGGGTCATCCCGTCAGGACGTTTCCCGTCACCGCGGTCAAGACCCGGTGGTTCGAGAACCGAAGGAAATCCCGCCGAGTCGAGGGCCCTCCGTATGATGTCGTTCATAGCAGAGTGCCTCGGGAAACGTCCGGCACTCCTCCTGCACGATAAAGGATGCAGACCGAAAGGGTCAACAGTGCAGCCACAACGGCACGTGTGCGTGACACATTGCCTTAGTCCGAGGCGCAGAGAGACTCCGATCCTTACCGCTTCATCGTCAAGGAGAGTGCCAGATGGGGCATTCGGGAATGCACAAAGCCAAGCTCACTAGCCGGGGATGCTGCCGAAAGAAGGCAAGCGCGGCGGTGCTGATTGGACGACTCGAGCAGCAGATTGAAAGTTTGCTTGCATCTACAGTCCCGTCCAAATGTTAGAGGCACCCTATTTTTTTCCCTAAAAAGGCACTTATTTATTATTTTTCGAAAGATTTCAAAGAATAATTTAAGTTTTTAAAGGAAATTAAACATTTCCAAAGTTTTTATAAATATTCAACCGATAGTATTCTCAAACTTGAAAACAAAAAATAATTGGTCGCTCATATGTTAGAGGCACCTATGTAAAAAGCAATAATTCTATAATTTATTATTATTAATTCTAATAAAAAATTCAAATGCCTTGTGTATCAGTCTATAACAGGTTCCTCGTCATCGAAAAATTAAAATTGGCGAATCTCAGTGAAAATATCCAAAGATTTGGGAATCTCTCGTTGTGCCATTCAAAAAATTAAAAAGCGATTTTTACACGGCTATTTATATAACGATATGCCAAAATAGGGAGGAACAAAAAATTAACCAAAAATGATGAACGCTATCTTATCAGAATGTCAAAATTACACCCAAAAATGACCACCAACGATCTCCTATATGCTGTAACTTTTCCGGAAAAGTGAGTCTTTCGACAATTAAACGAATTTTGAGACGCAACAATTTATTCGGACGCATCTTGCAGTGAAAAAAACCAAAATTGACTGCATCTCAGGTTGAAAAAAGTATACATGGTGTCTTACTAAAATTCCGTGGAATCAACGACTGGAATTTAGTGATTTTTCTGATGATGCCGGATTCAGTTAAATCAGATGTCTAGGCAATACATAAGAAGACCCCTGGATCAAAATTACAGAAAGAATATTCAATTGAAACTGTGAAATTCCCTTATCAATTACGATATGGGGAGCAAATTAAGCAATGGGCCAAGATCAATTGTCCTTTGCCGAAAAACAGTCGACTCCGCCGAATATCAACGCGTTATAAAAGAAGGATTTGAAAATTTTTATGAAGAAAATTATTTTCTTCAACAAGATGGAGCAACATGTCATACATCAAATTCACTAGAGCGTTTATGGCCGAAAACAACAAAAACTCATGGAAAAATGGCCAAATCAATCTCCTGACTTAAATATAATTGAAAATCTATGGGCAATTTTAAAAAAGAAGTTAAAAACTGTGGAGAGCATCAACGATTCAAAAATTATGGCATGAAACAAAGAAGGCCTGGGAAAACATTGATACAGGTGTGGTTATTAAGCTTTTTGAGTCAATTCCAAGAAGAATAATCTTCGGTAGTCATAAATAATGGAGGAATGACTAAATATTAAATTTTTTGATAATTTTGTCTTTCGTTATTGAAATGTGCCTCTAACATATGAACGATGTATTATTTTGAGTTTCTTAGTAAATACACATTATAAACTAAATGTGCTCAAAAATTTTAGGTAAGATTTTTTATTCAATAGTTTGTATAACAAAAAAAAACTTTTTTCAAAAAATGACAAATAAGTGCCTTTTTTAGGAAAAAAATAGGGTGCCTCTAACATTTGGACGGGACTGTAATTCGATCCTAGGCTCGTTGAGACATTCGATTTTCTGGAAAGTCAAGACCTTGTTCCCTCCAGACTTCGCTGAAATGAGCCACATTTGTGTCCAAGGAAAATTCAGAAAAGGAGCGTAGAATTTCCATGACAAGTGAGTGGCTCGGGGAGACGGACGAGAGAAAAGCAGGGAACGATAGGTCGGAACATGAGCGGATACCGAGCCCTCCAAAAGATAACGGGAGGGTTGCCTGTCTCCAACCCATGTCGTCGAAGGGGGAATTGCATATGTTCTGAGTACAAGTGCGGATAAGGAGGTCAATGGCTGAAAGCCTCTCTGGAAAATCAAAACATGGAGAGGAGCGAAGCAAATAGAAGAGCTTTTGGATCGAAAAGCAATTCCGTAGGAGGAATAATGCTGTGTGTGAGTCTAACTGTCTGATTCGTTCAAAAACTTCTTCGAGAAAGAATTCTTTTTTGCGTAGGGCCACATCGATAGAATTGCCAGCTACCGGGACTCCGAGGATAAAAAGTTAATCAATAGGAGTAGATTGAACTCCCGCGATAAGATCATAGAAAGAGGAAACAGCGTCTTCGAAAATAGATTGCGAGCATTTGAAGTTGGAAATTTGACATTTGGAGAAATTTAAAATGAGGCCGATTTTCTCAAGAGCCGGAATAATTTTAATTATGTTTTGCAAGAGGATATCCGGAGGGCGACCGAGAGTGGCGTCGTCGACATACCAGAGTTTTAATGGAGAAGATAGAAGCTTGGTCACCTCGGAGATTCCAAGACAGAAGAGGAATGGCCCAGAGGGTCTCCCTGTTGAAATCCCGAAGCAGACGGGATAGTGTGGGAATCAAAGATAAGGGAGGATGGTTGGCCGTATGATTGGAAAGTTAGCCCAAATAAAGAAGGACAGTGCTCAGAGCAGGCCTCCAAAACTCGGTCCCGTCGAATACTGTTGAATGCATTTCTGATGTCAAGCTTGATCAAAATGTTTGGACATTTTGATTTCCTGCACGCATTTTTTGGAATAGAAATTCAATTCAAAATGAAGGTGTTATTTGATTAGTTGGTCATTGGTGGATAGCCATCTGACTATAGCAAGGAAGACTTATTATTTGATTTGTTAGTTAGTTACTCCGACCTCTCTACCTTGTAGGAGACCGGCTGTCCTCAGGCCCTCAGCAGCGAGTGCTGGGCACTTCCATAAATCCATAATGCCCACCGGAGGCCCCGGTCCGGAGAAAGCTTCTCGAAGCAATAGGCATAGATGGTCCGGAGAAGGAGACCAATAGCCAGATTCATCAATTAGGAGAAAATGTCCGGAACAAAGTTGTACCAGAGATGTTCTCGTTTCTCTGTCCAGCAAAGACTCCGAGTCATCCACCAGAGAAGGAGAGTCGTCTAGGAGTTTGTTCCAGCCAAGTTTTCGAATAGCCTTGGTGGAGACATGGTCGTATATCTGCTTTGTCCTCGATTTCTCGGAGGAGGGCTCAGGAATTTTTGAGAGTTCACGAGTTAGATTTCCAATGGCGGGTACTATCATACAGCTGTTTTTTGTATGGGTGAGGAAATGACATGGGTGGTCTGATTCCATGGCCGCATGAGGAATTGCAGGTTCCCCATGCGAACCAAAAATTATTATTTGATTAAAGAGATTCCAATTAACATTTTTTATATTAATTAACGAATTTTTTATTAAACATATAGTTTTTCAATAATAAAATTTTTTAAACTGATTATAATCGTACGATCCTATGTTAACCGAGTTTTCATTTATTAGTATTCTTATTTTATAGTAAAATAAAGAAAAAGTTGAAGATATCAATTAATGACGAGGAAAATAATTTCATTGAAAATTACGATCCTTCTTTTACTCTGAAACCGGATATTTCTATCTCCGATATTCAAAGTTTTATTTCTACACCAACCGATGCATGTAAGAGAGAATGGCTGACATATAACGGTCTATTTTACTATTATTTGTTTAGTTTTTACATTTTGTGAAAACATTGGTCTTATTTATAGTACAATTTCGTCATTTTGCGAAACTCAGTGCGAGCAGACTGAATATATGAGTGCTTCTTCTACGTAATTTGCAGTTCTATTAATTATTTTTTAAGCCGCAAGTATCTTTGGATTGATTCCAAAGGAAAATTAAAAAAATATTCAGCTTCAAAATATATAACCATGTCAATAGATCAAATTGAGAGTTCACATGAAACACTTACATCTTATAATGGTCTGCTAATTTATTGTATTTCAGATGCTGGTGGAAATTTATTTGAACTAAATATTTGTACTTATTTTCAACTTCTTTTTCGATCTTTTTCACATATTCTTTATATTCATTATGAGCAATTGGTTGAGTTCAATCTTAAAGGTCAATGCAACTTACTTTTTGTTCATTTTATGCTTTTTATTCAACATTTTAATCTTGTTGAATTTGATGAATTTTGCATTCTCAATACAAGTTTCTCGAAAATTCTTAATTTTCATTCGAAATCAAATTGATATTTGTACAATTTTGTTGAATAAGAATATTGGGGAAAATTCAATATTAATAATAAAATCATTGATAAATATTATTTAATTATATGTTCCTCAATTAAATTTAACTTTATTAATAAAAAGAAGCTAACTAAGTAATTTTCTAATTAAGTCCAGAGCCTTCTAAAGAGAATCTTGTGAAGGATTTTTAAGTTTATCTTTTTTATTGGGATTCCCTCTGAAGTTTGATTAAGTTCTTTACATTAACTTGGGTGCACTCAGACCATACTTAGGTGTTTGACAATAACATTCAATTGAACTGCTCCTGTTTGACCAGTCTGTAGTCCACGATTTGTTTGTTCACTCGTGGAATGACCGAGTTCTCAATCAACTCAATCGGGCTGTTGATTCCCTCCAACTCGTTCTGGCGGCTGAGGGGGTAGGGGGGTTTCGATGTGACAAAACAGTGTTCTTGGTCAATTCCAGCAACTACATGACAGGCAGGACCAACTATTTGCTTGTCCTCCATCTCCTCCAACAAATTGATGAAGTCGGGAAGCAGTTCACAGTCCAGAGATCTCTTCAGAGTAATGTGAGTCATCGAAAGTTGTCCAAGACGCTCTTCGAACATATCTCTCTACGATGGGAGAGTACGAGTACAATCACGGAGAGGGGATATTTGGGTTTGTTCACACTATAAAGTTGATGTCTTCAATGTGGGCGGGGAGTCCATGCTCCTCCAGATATGCTTGAGAAGTCTTCTGTTGTGTCTAGAAGAGATCCACGTCACTGAAGAACGACCGATATGACATGGTATCTCGGCAAAAATAAATAAGACACATAATAGGGGAGCCCTCAGGTTTCTTTGTTTTAGACACTAACATGAGTAAGGAGGTTGACTATTAAATAAATAGTGAATAAATAAATTTAAAAGTGTGTTGTGGTGTGTAAATGTCGTACATGTTACCCCACCTGGTGAATGGCTGGCAGGTATGAGTAATAGCTAATGGAAGGTGGACCAAGCCATATTGTCAGAGGAGGAGCGTGTGGTGGTGGTGCGGTTTGGGCACGACTGGGACATAACATGCATGGTGATGGACGAGGTGCTGTACAAAATAGCGGAGAAAGTAAAGAACTTTGCAGTGATATATTTGGTGGATATAACAAAGGTAGGACATGCATTGAGAGTCCAGGTACCAGACTTTAATGAGATGTACGAGTTGTACGATCCCTGCACTCTCATGTTCTTTTATCGGAACAAGCACATGATGATTGACTTGGGCACCGGCAATAACAACAAGATTAACTGGGCACTCGACAACAAACAGGAGCTCATCGACATTATCGAAACTGTTTACCGAGGAGCCCGTAAGGGACGGGGACTCGTCACTTCAATCAAGGACTACTCCACCAAGTATCGATACTGACATTGTTCAGAATGGACATCATAATAATTAGTTGTTTATATATTTATTAGGTGTGTAATAATATAATAAATAAACTAATACTGAGGTTTGGTATGGACGATGTGGATCTCAATAACTTGTCGAGACCTTTGTTAAATATGCCGAGTAGTGCAGCGTTTGAAGAAGGGACGTCGTCGATGGTGGAGAGGGATTGGTTGGTGAGTTCAGTGTCCCGGAGAAAGGAATACGGTGCATAATACTGGAAGAAGTGTTGAATGTAATGAGGAGTGAGTGAGTATAGACGAGTGGTGATATTAAATTTCCTATCAAATTTTATACTGTTCAAGGATTGGCAGGTGACAAATTCCATAACAAAACGTTGAAGAATAATTTTGTGGGGCTTTGGTTTGTTTTCTTCTATATTCGGTGAAATTAGAAATTCTTCACTACCAACACAATTGAGTCCTGGATTATACGCGATATGAATGAAAATAAATCTACTTTATGTTTTTTTATCTATTGAATTACTAGAGCGCTTAAGTTTAACTCTCTAACGCCTCCTTTCATTCAGCAAATTAATGATATTATGTGACATGGGCGGCTGGATACGTATGGGCAACCGGTTACCTGACGTGACCTTGAAGCTTAACTTAATGTCAATATTGTAATTAATATTAAACTTCAAAGAATAATAACTTGTTAATTATTTTTTAAGTCTGGACATTGGCACAATCGAAATTTCGCTCATCGAATTTTTTATCTATTAAATTTAAATGTTTAAGCTACCTCAACGCGATTGTTCGATAAAATACTGATAATTTCTGCAGATGGATAATATGGAGATTCAAACTTATCCAGTCGCAACGAAGGATTTGTTCCAAAGTCTTTTTTAACTCGAACCTAAACATTAATTTTTATGCATACCTTATCACCAACACTAAATTCATACTTACTATTGTGAACATTCATTTTTCTGTTCATCGCTTTGTAATAATTAGAATTAGGATCAATGGGGTTGATTTCGAACTGAAATCTTTTCGGACTTGTAAACGAATAATTACAATCATCTACATATAGAAATTCAAATTACATGAATTTTCAATTGGACTCGGACAATTGTTTGCATCATCGACTTGATCAGGACTCAACAAATCATTACTTGAATTATCTAAGGAATAATTTTATAATTACAACCATAAAATATTGTATTTATTCCACTTATTCCCCGGTATCTTTCAAAAGGGCTCTCATTAGAAGATGAGTGGACAGAAATGTTATAACTGTACACTGCATTTTCTAATTTTTCCAGCCACTTTTTATTATCATTGTCGATCATTTTTGCCATTTTTCTTGTAATTGACTGGTTGAAGCGTTCGACAATCCCTTGTGAGCGGGGATTGTTTGGCCTTCCGTGAATTCGTTTGATATTGAATTCCTCACATAGATTGGTCATTTCACGATTCTTGAATTCAGTCCCATTATCGGACTGAAGAAATTGACACGGACCATTTAAGAAAAATAATGATCTAAGGTTTTCACAAACTTCATTTGAGGACTTAGTGTAGAGCGGCCTCGCAAATGCAAA
The DNA here is from genome assembly GCF_006345805.1 of Octopus sinensis. Taxonomy (NCBI): domain Eukaryota; kingdom Metazoa; phylum Mollusca; class Cephalopoda; order Octopoda; family Octopodidae; genus Octopus; species Octopus sinensis. The sequence continues at coordinate 43,084 of NW_021833234.1, forward strand.
TCTATAAAAATTGTTAAAAAAACTAACCTGCTATATACGTCAATGACCGTTAAAATCCATTTAAAATTTTTATTTATAGTAGAAAAACTTTTCAGATCTATAAGATCTATCTGAAATCTTTCATTTGGGCAGATGCAAAGACATGGTTATTTATATCTCCAATCTAGGATTTAAAAAAGTTAAAACTTTTAAGGGTCGCGCAAATTTACAAATTTCACAGTTTCGAATGACTTTTCGAATAATCTCGTTTTTAACTGTGAAATATCGTTGTCGACATTCATATTCAATTTTGTTAACTCCTCCATGCGAGAAGTCATGCAAACTTTTAGCAACGATCTCCATTTCGGGTTCATTGTCTAGACAAATCACTAGCTTGTGATCTGAATTCGCACATTTAAGATACAATCTATACATTTACAATTTGTATGATACCTTTCATTAATTACAGTAAAATTTTCAATTTTCTTAACTAGTCTATATTTTTTTTGCTTTGTAAGATATTCGGGAAATTTATCCTGTAAAGCATCTTTTAAAATTTGATATTCCAAACTATTCTTTACATAACCTTTGTACGAGGACATTGCTGCAAAATATACTTGCACGCTAGAAATAATTCAAGAAATTTAGGTTTTCCATCAAAAAAAAATTAATTTCTGATAATTAAATTCCTACAAATATAATTTTTTGTCAAAATGAGAGAGTCTTTAGCTAATTTAGTAAATTATTAAATGATAAGAATTAGTCGCGGTTTAATTAAAAGATTTATAATTTAATCCCATCAATGTCATAATTGCACATTTCAAGGTCACGTCAGGTATCACGCGGCCCATAGGTATCGCGCAGCCCATGTCACATATTACAGTCGGACCTCGGTTTGAGCCACTTGGTGGCTCATAAACCGAGGTTGTATCATAAACCGAGGTTCGCTAATAATCCTAATTAACAGTACTTTAAGTAAAAAATAGTTCACAAGAAACAGATAGAAACAGTTCATAAGTTATACTTTTTTGAAATAATGCGTAATCTTTTCTCCAAAACGATTTTTATTCCGTAAATTAATCATTATTTTTTTCCTTAGGGCGTAGAAATCATTTAATAATTCTGGAGAAAGTTTGCATATATTTTCCTCCATATTATTAATAAGAGTCAGTGGATCTATGATGTCTGTTGATTCAGGCCCATTATAAAAATTTATTTCGCTTTCAAGCAAATTCTTCGACAAAGACTTCGTTCACCATTTTGTCACGTCAGTATGAATCTTCGAATTGATATTTATTGTTTCCTCCCATCTACACTCAAAAATTTTTTCCAACAATTTTGAATTTGATTTGAAGTTACATTGGCCCAGGCTTCAGAAATTAGTTGCATCACATTCCGTAAATTGAGACTCTTGATTGCTTCCAAAAAATTGCTTCTATTTTCACAAATGCATACGAATTCGATAAGTAAATTACTGTAATTTGTCTTCAGTGCTTTAATTATGCCCATATCCAATGGCTGAACTAACGATGTAGTGTTTTTAGGTAAATATAAAAATTCAATGTTTGAATAATCGGATAGTCTATGAGAACTAGCATTATCCAACAACATTAATATTTTTCGGTTTTCAGAAAGCATTCTGGTATTTAGTTAAAAAACCCAGCTTTTAAAAATTTCAGTTGTCATCCACGAATTTTTAGAAGAAGAGTACATGACGTTAAAAACATCAGGATTGAATTGTTTTAAGCACCGAGGGTTTCGATATTTGCCGATAATTAAAGGCTCCAGTTTCTCTCCAAGATAACTGCAGCATAGAAGCAGGCTAACCCTTTCCTTGTGCTGCTTAAAACCAAACGAATTTTCATCACATTGTACAAATGACTTAGTTGGTGTATTTTTGAAATAAAGTGCAGTTTCGTCGCAATTAAATACATTTTCTTTACCATAATAAACAACTTTTGTATCTAATTCTTGGAAAAAATGAGGGAGCATAGATGTATCTGCGGAACCCTTTTCACCACACAATGTTTAAATTTTTTTTACAAATTGACAAATATAGTTAAACAACAAGAATAAAATAGATATTAACCAACTAAATTCCCGGCCTCGTAAATGGAAACACAGTTTCCACGTACTATAGCCAAGGAAATCCTTTCGAGAAGCCACTTGGACTCGCGTGGGTCTCCCCGTTTATGGGAAATCATGCGGCCAAGCTTTTTCAGAAAGGAAAGAGACTTTTCGCCGATGACGCCGGAAGTCTCGACGGCGATGGGAGTGAACAGATACCGTTCAGAGAGCTCCTTGTACTTTCCAATCTTCATCTTCTCGGTTTTGCGAGAGACTGAGCCAACTTCGACAGCTGAAGAAGGAAGGTTAAGCTCCGAGAAAGTGTCTGAACACGCCGCATCCATAACAGAGACTTGCCGAACTCAAACGGGAAAGTCGATAGACCGTCGGGTCTTTTTCCGTCTTTTTCGGAAAGTCGATAGACACAATGTTTTGTATTGTAAATTATATCGTTTCTTAAATCTTTGAAGCCAACCATTAGATGATTTGAAATTATTAAATGATAATTTTAAAGCGACCATCGACCCAATTTTCTTAATGGTCGGTCCAGATAAGGGAACTTTTTCAAGTCGCAATTTGTGAAAAATTTCGAAAACTTTAAGATCGAGATTTTTAAGCTTTTCAGAATCACTAGTTTGCTCGGATAAATCAGAATAAATAGTTCCATTATCAAGAAAAGGGAAATCTTTTTTTATACGTGAAATTGTAGCCCTGCTAACTTTGAAAATTTCCGCAATTCTGCGCTCTGAAAGCTGGTTCCGTTTCATATATTGGGCTATTTCGAGTTTTTTTTGTGATCAATTTTCATTTTAGGCATCTAGAAAACATAGAACAGTGGAAAATACTTAAACAAAGATAACAACGTGACAAGGAAAAAATTCTTTAAAATAAACGATAAAATATATAAAATAAAAATAATTATATTACAAAATATTTAGTTTATAGCAATTTTTAGATGGCTCATAACGAGGTCTATTTTTAATTGATTTTTACAAACCCCTTAAGAAAAAAGCAGTTTCAAAAAACGTGGCTCAAAAATAGAGTTTGTATCATAAAGCGAGTATGGATCATACCCGAGGTCTGGCTCATAACGAGGTCCGACTGTATTGGTTAAAAGTGATTTTCCGTCATTATTAGTGTATGTTCTTCTTGCATAAGAGTTTATCATTGTAACGTAGCATGGAATTTATCATTGTTTAAGAAATATATTTCAGAAATCGATTGACTTCCGCCAATGTTTTGGTAATCGTCCAGAAACAATGACACAGAATACCAACAGTGTTCTCAGTTGTATAAAGAAAAACTATTATGTTGATGTTTGGTTATTTTTTAAATGTTTTCTGATAGATATCATGAATTAAATTAAATTTTTTATGGACCACGTAACAAAAAGGAAATCTTTTGATAATGTTCAAATTATTCATTTTCAATACAGTGCCCTAACTCCTGAGAGGGTCTCGATTGCTTCTTTGTCTGTTCGACAATTTTTTTCCTCTGAAATCTCTCAGAGTCAATAGTAATGGTGGTGTTGACGGTCTCCATCCCATTCATCTGATCGACCTAATCTCCGATACTGGCGAAGCTGGAAACTATCTTTCACAATCTATCACCAAGCTATGTAACTTATTTCTTTGCGGAAATATATCTGAGCATGCTAGATTGCTTTTCTTCTTTGAAAACCTGACAAAATTAGAGAAAAAGAGAACGACATTAGGTCTATTGCCGTCGAGAACGTTTTCCATCGTTTTTTTGCAAATTAGGATAAAGATGGTAATTCAATCCTTTTAGTAACAAACTCTAATCAATTATCCGCCATCCGTATTCTTAATTTTAAGAGGAATGCCCTTATTTTTCTTTTTCACAAACTTGCAGATATTGATCCTCACCCTGCTTACTTCATTCTCAAAAATTATTTTTTGATCTTGAAAATCAACTATTCTTATTGCTTCGGATTTTTTCGACGCTCTGGTGCGTTCTTCCGATGAGGAAGAATTTTAATGTCAAGTTTAATGAAAAACTGCCAATTCAAACTTTCTGTTACTTTTGGGCTTTTGGGCTTTTCTTCGCGTTCGAATTTCCTCTTCCCGCCGTTCTTTCATATTTTTCAGGAATGTATCTTCTTGTTAATAAGATACTCGAAAAATCACCCAAATCACTGATATGAATTCTACATTCTTGCTTTGAAAGGAAGGATATTCCGTCTTATCGTCAGAAAGCTCTCTCTAACGTGAATGGGATAAAATTATTTGGGGACATTATCTTAACTCGCTGGAGCGTCTTTTAGACGAGCATAGACTAGCTTGCTTCCGTATCAGTAGCCAACTGTATTCTGGCTCTTGGCTTAATTGTCTTCCTACGACCTAATTGGATACGTTTTCGACTCCTATCCCCTCCGTTTTTGAATATGCATTCGTTTCGGACCTACCTATGTACAATTCTCATCCCTGCCGTTGTGGATGGACACATACGGGCTTTATGTCCTTTTCTGCAAGAAAAGCGCAGGCCGTATACCATCTCATTCAGCTCCTCAGATTATTTTTGAGGCCTCGAAAAGGAAGGGTATCTTTCTTTAAGCCAATTGATCTTAACTGTGGTGATAAAAAATGCCCTGATGGCTCAACGTTGTTCGCTTTCGACACTGGAAAACCTTTAGTTTATGATGCCATGTCTTTTGAGTTTGTGGATGAAAAACTTTTTTACCTGAAAATGGATTCAGAATGAGATTTTTTACTTCTGATGAAGCAGAATTAAAAATTTTAATAATTGAAATAACTGGTGTACTTTGTTATTTATGGACTGAATAAGAATTTTACAATACAAGGAGAAGGTGGGATATTATAGAAAATGTTCATTTCTCAAGAGTAAAAAAACAAAAAAAACTTGATTTTAAAAATAAGTTTACGGTTAGGTTATGGTTTGGGGTCAGAATTAGGTTAGATTACGTTTTGGGTTTTCCATCTCCACGGTCTAGTCCTATCGGTTCTAACATCGAGGGAAATCCAGCGGCGTTAAGCGCGCGCTTCACAACGTCATTCAATGAGGCGTGCCTGGGGATCCTGCCGGCACTGAGGCGACAAGAGAGAGGGTGTAAACCTCTCCTGTCAATGAGTTGTCCACATCTGCAATGGTGCGGCTGGCAAATCTCTATGCCAAGCCGTAAACAGATTCCGATGCGGACAGATTCGTCGTCCAGCAACATTCCAGCAGAGGAAATCGGCAAAGCGTCAAGCCAATCGCCCGAGTGGGGTTGACAGGCACAATTGATGCTTGCCAACTGAAATTGGTCAGCACGTAGGCGGATATCTTCGAGTACATGGGAGCAATGTATATCATTCCAGTTCTTTTGAACTGAGGGGACGTCCGGGATTTTAAGCCCACGAGAAATCCACATGTTGACACCCGCCGTATATTCCAACAACTCGGGCTGTTCAGAGAAGGGGAAGAGAACAGAGTTGAAGGAACTAGCAGAGGCAGACAACGAGGAAAGGTAACATGGGAGGGATAAACCAACACAAGAACGAATGCCGATGCCCCCGTAACGAATAGGTAAATTAACCCGTCGCATGTCTGAAGGTTTGAATTTGATATTTACGAGAAGCTTAAAAGCTTTAGAGACCATGTTGTCGAGACCTGCTGCTTCATTCCCCTGGCTTTCGAGACCAGTGGGATAATTGGACCCAAAGCCCTTAAACTCCTCTCAGAGATTGGTTTAATCATCTCGAGGAGGAGTCACGACAGTCGTGAAACGAGCTGGCTTTTTCAGCGGATATCGTTCGCGATATTACGTGGAAATTTCCTGTCCATCCGCTCGGCGACTCATCTAAATTAGTTAACTTCTCTATTTTACTTGTTACTTTACTTTGGAAAAAAAAATTTATGAAAGCTTTTTGTCGAATTTTAGAGTACACGATGACATCACTGAGGAACAAATAAGGACTCAAAAAGAGAGTCAACTTGTTGATCTTTGCCTCCTCTGTTTTGGAAAATGCGTATTTCGGAGTCTCAGTGGAGATGTTGAGGAAAGTGGAGGCTCATATTGCGTTTCAACTTTCCACACTTGAAAGAAAAGATAGTCAAAATAAATATCGTAGTTTATCCTGGTAAATTAAATATATTTGTTTAAGACACTTTGAAGTTAATTTAGAATTTGTAATGTTTCCATAGTATAAAGTGATGAGTGAGGCGGTGCATGAACGAAAGTTAAACATTGTCAACCAGGATAGAATATGGTTTATGACAATGTGCTCTAGTGTAGGAAAGACCACATTGAACACGAACTACACTCGGCTAAGGTGTGGGGACAAAATTGGAATTTTTTAACAAAATGGGACGAGGTTGATTAAATTAGCAAAAATTTAGTTAAATCCTGAACAAATAAGGCAACGGAGAAGGGAAAGAGAAAACGAAGTACTTCAAAAAACGTACAATTGGAGTGGATCATACGTCGACACAAACTGTTCCACCCCAACTCCTAAACCAGTCCCTAAAACAACCAGCAGAGAAATAGGATGGCGTTCAACAATACCCGAACTACAGCTCGACCGATTTAACACAAAGACATATCCACAAGGATCTATTCTTAAAAAACTAAAATGGCCCATCGAAAGTGTACTCTAACGCTAAAAAAATTTTATTTACTCAAATTCACAAATTACTAAATTTAGTTTTCGTCAATATTTTTATGATTTCGTAAATACTTTTATGATGAGTGGTTGGACTAACTGTCTGTGAATCCAACAGAACTACGTTCGTTACTCTTTAATCTCTTTTTATTTATTTATTTACCCCCGGCCCCTTCAATTGAAGGAAGCCGGTGGCTAACAAGAACGTTAGGGCCAATGTCGGACGCTCCCAAAGATCCCCGATCGTGATCCGGTGTTCCGAGGAAGTAGAAGGCGGGCCTGGACAGGAGAAAAGGTCGTTGAGGGAATAGGAAGGGGTTATTTCACCAAGACCGATTTTTATGCGATAATCGTGTAGGCCAGTATGGTGGCCACAGCGGAGACGAGCCAAGTTCACTCGGGCTTCTCTTGAGAGGGAGGATTCGATCTTATTAATTGGCGGCGGAGGGCGTCCCAGAAGCTTGTTTATTCCAAGACATCTGATTGCCCTCGTAGCCACCAGGTCGTGAATCCCCTTCTGGTTAATGTCCGGAGGGGATCGTATAAGCTTGCGGACTTTGTCCGCGAGGGTCGGAACTATTCTCCTGTTGTTAGTGGAGTGCCAGAGGAAGTAGCCAGGGTGATTTAGGGTTCGGCATTTGTTAAGAAATTGCAGCCCGAGCATTTCAAAATGGTCACTGATTGGAAGGATTTTCGATTCCCAATGTAGGTGGTCGGTAGGTGTCGTTTTTAGACAGCCGGTAATAATTCGTAATGCTGAGTTTTGAGTTCTCTGAAGTTTTTCAAGGTTTGTATTAGATAAGCAGGAACCCCAAGCAGGGATGGCGTAGTTCATAGTTGTTCTAATAAACTGCTTGTATACAGTTGTTAGACTTTCCTTATCCTGCCCAAATGAAGTCCCCGCAATAGCTCGGAGCACATTGAGTTTTTTCTGGGATTTTCCACAGATATATGAAACATGTTTCGAGAAGGACAAACAGCAATCAAATATCAGACCCAAGATTTTGGGGGATTTTTCAACTGGGAGTGGAGTGTTGTCTAGGAATAGTTTAGGCTCTAAGTTGAACTGACGGCGGTCAGTTGTGAATAGCGTAACAGATGATTTGGAAGGAGAAGGTTGAAGAAGATTGCATTTCAGCCAGGACGAAAGAGTGTTCATGTGTTCCTGCAGAAATCCAGAAGCGGTGATTATGTTTTGGTGGCGGGAGGCAAAAATTAAGTCATCAGCGTAGGAGAGAAGTAGAGTATTATTGTTCGTCGGGATATTTGACAGATGTAAGTTAAATAAGGCAGGTGAAAGGACCGAGCCTTGGGGAACTCCGTTAGGCAAGTATTTGTAGCGTGAGTAAGAAGACATGATTGTGGTGCGACCAAGACGCCCAGAGAGAAAAGAGAGTAGCCATGACTTTATTTGGTGGGGGAATTCCGTATCGGTTATTTTCCTACACAGAACGTGTCTTGACGTTCTGTCAAATGCCTTTTCAATGTCGATGGATGCAATAATTGTTCTTTGAGGTGGCTTATGATTGTTAAACCCATCCGCAATGAATTGTGTCAGTTTTGAAAGATGGGTGGAAGTGGAATGCAAAGAACGAAAGCCATGTTGAGATTCAGCAAGTGGGAGGAAAGGTTTTATGATGCTCAATACAACTCGCTCTGTTATTTTTGAAACCACTGAGATCAAAGAGATAGGTCGAAAAGAGGAGGGGTCAGAGGTATCACGATTTGGCTTTGGGATAGGGATGATGGTAGATTTCTTCCAAAGCATAGGAACCAGACCATGGTTGATCGAGTATTCGATTAAATTGGTCAGAGCCAGAAAGCCATTAGGACCCAGATTTTTTAGGTGGTGGATGGCAAGGCCATCAGGACCTCTGGCGTTAGAATTCCGCGAGTTAACAACAAGTTGCCTGGTAAATGATTCTGGGATGTTAATATAGTCAGTAGAATTGTCATTTGACTTATAATGTGATTTTCTTACGAAACGGAGATCCTTTGGGGTAGGAAGGTGACTGATTTTTGCATAATGGCGAATTAAGATGTTGGCTTGATCCTGGAAAGATAGGACAGATTTTTTGGTCGAGATACCGGTGGCATGTGAGAGGGGACATGTTTGCCTCGTGTGAATTTTCTTGAGGGTTCTCCAGAAAGCACGGGATCCAGTATTTGGGGTTATTGAAGTGATAAAATCATTCCATTCGTCAGTTTTATGTTTCTTGATTAATTCGTCAATTTGTTTGTTGATTTCTGCTAGAGATTCTCCATTTCCATTGATAGAAGTCGACGATTTGATCCTCCTTCGTTTTTTGAATAGTTCAATGATAGGGGGGGAAGTGGAGGCCGTGATTTCGGATGAAGCCGCGGGGAATAAATTTTTGTCCGCAGAAAGAAGTGTACTAGTAAAGAAAGCAACGGCAGCGTCAAATGATTGAATGGAGGAGCAAGAAAAATTACTGAATATACGTTCAGTTTCACTCCTGAACGAGTCCCATTTCCCACGTTTGTAGTTAATGTAGGTCTTCGTAATTCTCTTCTTTACAGGGTGATGGTTTATTTTGATTAGAATAGGATTGTGGTCCGTTGGTAGGTCGTACAGAACTGTCCATTTGGCGTCGAGGGCGATGTTTGGGGAACATAAGGTAATGTCAGGAGAAGTGTTTGAATCTCCAGGTCGCGTTGCACAGCGGGTGTGTAGAAGAGGGTTGTTTAGAGTGATCAATTCTTCCGCATCCGTTGTGATTTGCTGGCCACGTTTGTCAGTTTTGTTTGTGGATAACCAGAGAGGATGGTGGGCGTTGAAGTCGCCACATAGAATACAGTTTTCAATTGAAAAAAGAGGCAGTAAGTTCGGTGTATAATTGGGAGCACATGACGAAATCGGGGGGATATATGTGTTAACAACAGAGTAACATATCTTGTTAATGTTAATTTGAATAGATGAAATTTCGGTAAATCGATCATTAGTTAAGAGAGATTCAATGTTGGCAGTTGAGTCTGCAAAGGGAATGGCCTCGTGAATGAGAGTAATGAGACCACCGCCAGGCTTTCCAGACTGGCGGTCACGACGAATGGTGGAATATCCCTTAAAACGGGGGGTTTGGGATTTTGGAGTAAGTTTGGTCTCTTGAATAAGAGCTATATCAATAGAGTTCGTGTGTAGAAAGTAGCGTAGGTCATTGCATTTCTTGGAAATCCCGTTGATGTTCAATTGAAGGATGGTTAGTGTTCTAATAGGCTCAGGTCCAGGGTTTTGTTCCACATCTCCACACCGAATCAACAATAGAGTCAGGGAACGTAAGCTTGGCGCTCGTCCCGTAGCCACTACCAACCAAACCGTTGACAGGTTGGTTGGCAAGGGGGAAAAATTGGTTCTGTTTGTTGCTGATGTGAAATCAGCATCCAATCGTCTCCACGAGAAGGTGAACCACATGACGATTTTAATCTCTTTTTACTAAAATAATGTATTAAATGCGTCACGTTTTGAATTCCTGTTTAATATCGAACAGAGAAGATTTTAAATCAAACAGGTATGACTCACGCAATCGGAACAGTCTCCCAGTCTATCCATACGTTTAACGACTGCCACATTCTGTCGGTAGTAAACCTACAGTCCACAAAATAATGAAACCTCCAACGCCTCGACAACCCGAGATTTTGGTTGATATCCATACAATATTTTTAGAGGATATTTTCCACAGCTTTATACAGTGCATCTGCTGCTCTGGAGTACAGGAGGAAGATGTCACAGGTAAGAGGCGATACCACGCTGGAGACGAAATCCAAAAAAAATTTTAAATTTTTTCTTTAATTAAAATTGGACACTAAAATATTTATGAAAATATTCAAATACACGTTTTTTGCTGAGCTTTATTTCTAATTTTCTTCGGCGAGAAACCAAAATCCCATATTTTACAACGCAACGTAATAATTTAAACATATTTATTCCTCTTTTTCCGGCTGACCACCATTATTTAAACACACAAATAATATTATTGAAAATAAAAATAACATGTATTAACATGCAACATGTATAAATCTTAATACGACATAATAAATATAATATGTATTAAACTAAATACTATATACTAAACTATTAAATTTTTCTATAGATACTACATTTATTTGTTTAAAAACCAACTTATTGGCCCTAAAAATGCCTCTATGCTGGCTTCGTCGGCGGAGTAACCAAAGAATATCTTCGTAGATCCACCAGATTGACAATTTATGTCCCGTGGCGCATAAGCGACTATAGATGTGATGGGAGGTTTAGATGCCATTAGGAGTTTAGACTACAGATTAGATGACTTACCTTGCCTAGCAAAAAACTCACTGTTCGATACTCTACCAAAATGGTTAGAATTGTGCTCAGCGTTCTCAACCAAACTCTTCAACACACATGAATCATTTCCCAGTGGGAGAGTGGCACATGTTCCCAGCACTCTACACGTGACACTAATGGACTCCCCTTGTGTAGCCTATCAACTCAGCCAACTGAATTTCCAACTAAACGGGCAAGAAAAGGAGCCCGTCACTTTCCACTCACATTTTAGAGACACACGAGCTCCAACTATACTAATTCTAATTTATTATTTTAAAATATATGTTGTTGTTGTTACTTGTCTCGACCACGAATGCTGGTGACCAGTTTAGTCTGGAAAATTTGTACAGCGAGGCGTACAAGACGGTGGATTCCGCTTCCTTGTGTGTGCAGTACATGAACGCCACCCACCGATTTGGCTGCTCTTGTATGGCAATCACATTTATGTTCCAAGCCAAGTCATCGGGCAATGCAGGCCGCCTCTACATTGTGGACAGTCACCAACGACTTGATCACGTGTTGACTGGGCACGTGACTAATGTCATTGCTTTGACAACCCCTGGCCTCTCGGACGGGTATGACTGTGCTGAAATGTGACAGAAACACTTTGAGACGGCTAAAAAACTCAGGGCATTGTGTTGGGGCTATAATAATGGGGGACTCGAACGTGAGTCACCTCAACCCCCCTGAGTGCCACGTGCCATTCTCGCCCGATTCAGCCTGTCCGAATAGTGTGCACGGTGAGTGTTGACTTGTGACAAACAGATTTCTACGGGGGGACATGCGAGGCGTGGAACTCTGAGTATTCGACAAATCAGTACTACTACGATTTCTCCGAATTCCCGATTGGTGTGGTGTCCTCACCCATGGACGTGTCCTCTCTGAGGAAGGTAGGCCCGGTGGTGTACCCGCAGTGCATATCAGTGCACGGAGAACAGTGCAGTGCTCGCATGGAGAGTTTCATGACCTCGGCCGGTGATTCTCGACGTTGTCTCTTCAGAAGCAATTCCCCGCGGTACTTGGAATCGGGTAACCACACGTGAGTGATTAGGACATTTACTGTCTCCCCCTGGGCGGATATAACCTACATCTTCCTTTGTTCGTTCCACGGACTCCGGAGAATATATCGAAGGTGATTTGGGTGGTGGAAAAGGTGGTTAGATGTGTCATTCGTAGTTGGATGGAATGTCCGAGTTCCCTGGAGTGTCCCCCGTGGCCAGTTCTGTGTTGGGGGGACTGATCAGCACTCTCGCCTTGATTGAGCAGGTCACTCAGTGGGGACACCCCTCCACTACACTCTTCTTTTCCTTTTTCGCAGGGGTGTTCTATTTCCAACACTGCAGGAACCATTCGACTACATTGGCTCGAGCAGGACTGTCTTCGACATCCGGAAGGGCAGTTGGACTAACGGTCTCTCTCTCGACTGTGTGGAAGAAATGTACGAGATTTCACAAATCCTGTCTCACACGGGCCAACTGCATGTCCACCAGAACAATAGAGTATTGGAGATCAACAATGACCTCAATTCGACTGCCTCCATGTTGAACATGACACTTAAATACTCCACTGGTCAACTCCCGCCCTCCCCGATTCAGAGTTTCATGAAAGAGAACCCCCAATTGGCAGCCACTGTCATCTCAGGCTTCGGCCGAAAGTTCCAGTCCAAGTGAGACGTCCAGTTGGTTACTTCAAGTCTGTACAACAGCGTGTTTGACCAAATGAGTGCCTTGGAGTGTGCGGAGAGTGCCTGCATTGACCAGATAGTGAGCACGTCAAACCTCGTCCTCAAGTTCCTGTATAAAAGAATAACCAAAAAGTCCGCCCCCTCCTCCATTTCAATCAATAATGCCACGGTTGGGAGCATTTAATCATTCAGGTGGTCACCTTGTTCGACTGTTTGCTTAAAAACATAAACTGTTCATTGGTCAGGTCAGTCATGCCCAGTGGAATTGACTTGATCGACTCAGTCCTTCCATTCGTCATTGGGGCGAATGATGGCACTCAGCCTCTCTACTCACTCGTCGTCCAACAGTTGATTCATTATTACGCAGGGACTGTCCTCAATCGACCCAAGGAGGCCTGCAAAACAAACCAATCAGACGATGTGATTACCATTCATTCACTCATATAGATCTATACCTATTCTTGGGTGGCCGGCAATGGCTCTGGTCCAGTCTGTTTAAGGAGTCCTCTCTTTTACTCGCCGGCTGTCTCTCCTGCCTTTGGAGAAGGAGGAGTTGACTTTGCAGGAGATTCCCCAAAGACAACTGCTGAATTGATAGCAAATTATTCATCGTGGACTGTCAGTAACTACCAATATCTCCGACTGTCTGTGTTCGTGTCCTCGAGTGGCCTCTATCAGGCACTCGTTCTGTTCACTGGTTTCGTACTTGTTGGATTGTCTCTCCTTGCAAGTCTGGGTTATAGACACAACTCGAGGATCAGGATATATTTCGATAGTATCCTCCTCTGACCTAATCATTTTGTTCTTTGATGTCAAACTAAATCTAACAACTCTGTACTAAGGCAGAGCCAATTAGAGGAAATAGCGATCATCACAAGGAGATAAAGACATTTCCCTCAAATAAAATCAGGATTGCAAATTGAAATTAGATTATACAATGTTGCAAAATGAGATTGGTTTTTGGAAGGTTTTTGGATATTAATTTTTTGGAAAAAATAATTTTGGTGGACGGTTACCTGTTGGCCCTATTCTTCAAATTGGGGAGCAAAATTCGGAAAGATCCTGCGACCAACTCTCAAGTCTTCATCTTATATCTAAAATGACTTCATTGTCAATTCCCAGTTTGTTGAGGTCTGTCTCTGTGACTGAAGGACGGTCAAAGACAGGATAAAGTAACTTTATCTGAGGCGAATAGTGAAGAGTCGGCGAAAGATCCTACCAGTCGTCTCATGATCTGCGCGGACGACATACTAATAACGGATGCTTCGTGGAGGAAATTAAAAGGATAAGTGACAAGAGTGGAAGAGTGGTGCATATCAGAAGGTCTGACACTCGCAAAAGAAAAGTGCATTGCCACTTTGATTGCAAAACAGGGAGCTAAACAAAAACCGCCGAAAAACCTCCATGGGTTTACATTAACGGAGAACCCGAAATACATTGGGGTTGAAGTTGGATCCAAGGGTTCTTACTTTAGATACATCGAAGAGAAGGAAATGCGCTCAAATTCTCAGGAGCATAATTCACTTCCACCTTTGTCCGGAAACATTTTTATATGTTTATAAAACGTGCGTCGAACCATTGCTTACTTACAAGTTAGAGGGATAGTACCCTACTGCTGAGAGGAACGGCATTATCGCTAAGCTCGAAAAGACGGGACGATATGACATCAAATTGGCAAATGGACTCCAGCTGGACCAACCCACCCCTCAAGAGATGGAAGACGCGACGGAAACGATTGGAATTGTTCTTGAGAGAGCCTTTTCTTCTCGAATCTGGAATTAAACATAAAAAAGAGGGAAAAAACGCAGAAGAGGCACACTTTTTCTCATAAACTTTCTCTTTCTTTTTTGGTTTTTGTTTTAAATAAATAAATTCATTCATTCATCCTAAAAAAGTGAATAACTAACTTTCTTACTGGGCAAAGAGGAAGAATCTATACGAAAAGTACAAAATCAAGCTCGAAGTATTTCCCAAATGGAGTACCTCAAGGGTCGCCTTTATCACAAGCTCTTTTCCAATTTAAACTTATCAGATCTTTTGATGCTGAAGATGTAATTGTCCTGTTATGCGGATGATATTGTAGTTGCCTATCGCAACCAAAGGGGCACAATAGCAGCGGAAGAGCTGCAAAACTACCTTCACGGTCTTGAAGGGTGGTTACTAATGAACCGACTATCAGCAAGTTCAAGGAAGTCGATTACTACCCTCTTTACTTAAGCAAAGAGACTCGGGAAAGCGGAAGTAAAACTGTGTTTAAACGATGTGGAGATACCATACTGATTTCAGGAATATTGCTTCTGATAGGTAAGGCTTCAGGGAGTGTCGGTGACTGCTTTTGGAAGGTGTCCTCAGAAATGAAGTGCGCAATCCAAAAGAAAAAGTGCAGTATATTAGTTAGTTTTGACATTGAAAAGGCCTTCGATTCGGTGTGGCACGACGGCCTCCGGAGCTCCCTCGCCACGTGTGAGGTTTCTCCGTGTCTAAGGTGCTGGTAGGACTTTTGTTAATTTCGTCTGTGGAGATATTATTTGCATAACATTTGTCCATAGAAAATCTTATGCAATTAACCGATATATGAAATTATCCGATATTTTAATAAAAATCAAAAAATTTTTAATAGGCAAGAAAAAAAATAGTCAAAAACGTTAAAACATCAATTTTGAACTTCCTAGTCTTCTGGCAAAAACGTTAGACGCTTTTTTCTAATTCATAAAAGTTGTCCATGTCTATTTTATTTGTTAAATAGCTGTTAGTAAGAAACGGACAACAAGAAACTAACAATATTATTAATAATAATATACCTAGAGCAGGATGGACAACCGCATCGGAGAGACAGACGTCCGATGGCAAGAACATCGTCTTTGCCATTGCAGAAGGGATCGAGTGCACGACCCGGGAGGACTGGGTTAAATCCGCCCTTTCCCAAGTGTTGGGAAGAGCTTCCAGGATGCCCAGAAATGGGTGGCCTACCCTGCTTCAGTGTTTCAATCGACGCTTTAGCTCGAACCTATCGTTAGATGCACTGAAGAAGCTGGCCAAGACCCCTCCTCCTGGCTCGCGGGGGAGGACTGCCGCTGCGGTTACGCCGTCAGGATGCCCCCCCGTGTTCTGATCAACACGAGCACCAGAGTAGTGAGTTATCGCTACTCTTGCAGGTTAAGGAAATATTTAGTAGGCATATCTCTGCGAATCGTGTTGTCCCCCTTGCGGACCGCAGAGTGACCCGAAAGATACCTCGGTGGCAACTCAGAAGTGACGTGATGGGTTGCATCAATCATGCCATAGCTTACGCGATCGTGTGTGAGCCTCCGGAGACAATGGACGAGATTTCTCTCTATTTGTACTCGGCACAGACAACCTATGATGAAATCACTCAGAGGCCTGCCCCAAATAGTAGATGGAGAGAAAACATTGCCGCAAAAGTAGCCGCAAGGAAAGCCGAGCTGGAAGCGCTGACTGGGCACATTTTGAATGTGAGCAATGGGGTCAAGGGCAAGACTCCCCCCTTGGTGCGTACTTTACTTCGTCGGGAACGAGCTGCCAAATGGGACCTCAACGAGTTGAGGCGTGTCCGGGCAGAGAGGGAGGAGCTGATTCTCGTTTATCAGAAGAAGCTCTCAACTCATGAGTCTCGGTGTTAGCGCAGGCGGGAGAACAACCTGTTTGAATTTAATCGCAGGTCGTTCTATCGTCGGTTGCACGGAGAGACGAAGGAGGGTACCCAGCAAAAGGCCGAAATGCTTGACACATGGGGGAGTATGTGGAAAGCACGTCCTCGCAAGGGTGTGTCGTTTCCGTTTTGTGGACCCGATGCTCCCTTGATGACCGAGTCTTGTGGTGTCTCTGACATCCGCAAGAAGTTCGATGAAGCAGTAACTCGTCTCTCTGACTGGAAGACACCTGGGGTCGATAAGGTGTATAATTTCTTTATTAAAAATTGCAAACCTATCCATGATTGCATGTGTCGAGCAATCGAACAGTTTACACTAGACCCTGGCTCGATTCCAGAGTGGTTATGTACTGGGGTCACTTATTTGATTCCTAAAGTAGATAACCCTTCCGCTCCGACAGAATATCGTCCGATAACCTGTATGCCCAACCTGTACAAGTTGATGACTAAGGTGGTGGCTACTGAGGTCAGAAATTTCGTGGAGGTGAATGGGATTCTGTCCGAGAACCAGTTAGGTACACGGCGGGATTGCCAGGGAGCTAAGGAGCAGGCACTGATCAACAAATGCCTCGCGAGAGCCCACGGAAACTCACTAGTGTCAATGTGGGTGGATACATAATCTCAAGTGCTCACATCTAGGGACCTCCCAAAATTGCATAATATATTACGTAATTTATTGCATAATCTCAAGTACCCCCATATGCTCACATCTAGGGACCTCACAAAATTGCATAATATATTACGTAATTTATTGCATTATCTCAAGTACCCGCATATGTACACATCTAGGGACCTGCTAAAATTGCATAATATATTACGCAATTTATTGCATAATCTCAAGTACCTGCATATGCTCACATCTAGGGAGCTCCCAAAATCGCATAAAATATTACGTAATTTATTGCATACCCAAATATGCTCACATCTAGGGACCTCCCAAAATTGCATAACATATTACGTAATTTATTGCATAATCTCAAGTACCTGCATATGCTCACATCTAGGGAGCTCCCAAAATTGCATAACATATTACGTAATTTATTGCATAATCTCAAGTACCTGCATATGCTCACATCTAGGGAGCTCCCAAAATTGCATAATATATTACGTAATTTATTGCATAATCTCAAGTACCCGCATATGTACACATCTAGGGACCTCCCAAAATTGCATAATATATTACGTAATTTATTGCATAATCTCAAGTACCCGCATATGTACACATCTAGGGACCTCCCAAAATTGCATAACATATTACGTAATTTATTGCATAATCTCAAGTACCTGCATATGCTCACATCTAGGGAGCTCCCAAAATTGCATAATATATTACGTAATTTATTGCATAATCTCAAGTACCCGCATATGTACACATCTAGGGACCTCCCAAAATTGCATAATATATTACGTAATTTATTGCATAATCTCAAGTACCCGCATATGTACACATCTAGGGACCTCCCAAAATTGCATAACGTATTACGTAATTTATTGCATAATCTCAAGTACCCGCATATGTACACATCTAGGGACCTCACAAAATTGCATAATATATTAAGCAATATATTGCATAATCTCAAGTACCTGCATATGTACACATCTAGGGACCTCACAAAATTGCATAATATATTACGTAATTTATTGCATAATCTCAAGTACCCACATATGCTCACATCTAGGGACCTCCCAAAATTGCATAATATATTACGTAATTTATTGCATAATCTCAAGTACCCGCATATGTACACATCTAGGGACCTCCCAAAATTGCATAATACATTACGTAATTTATTGCATAATCTCAAGTACCCGCATATGTACACATCTAGGGAGCACCCAAAATTGCATAATATATTACGTAGTTTATCGCATAATCTCAAGTACCCGCATATGTACACATCTAGGGAGCTCCCAAAATTGCATAATATATTACGGAATTTATTAAATACCCGAATATGCTCACATCTAGGGAGCTCCCAAAATTGCATAATATATTATGTAATTTATTGCATAATCTCAAGTACCCGCATATGTACACATCTAGGGACCTCCCAAAATTGCATAATATATTACGCAATTTATTACATAATCTCAAGTACCCCCATATGCTCACATTTAGGGACCTCATAAAATTGCATAATATATTACGTAATTTATTGCATAATCTCAAGTACCCGAATATGTACACATCTAGGGACCTCCCAAAATTGCATAATATATTACGCAATTTATTACATAATCTCAAGTACCCCCATATGCTCACATTTAGGGACCTCATAAAATTGCATAATATATTACGTAATTTATTGCATAATCTCAAGTACCCGAATATGTACACATCTAGGGACCTCCCAAAATTGCATAATATATTACGCAATTTATTACATAATCTCAAGTACCCCCATATGCTCACATTTAGGGACCTCCCAAAATTGCATAATATATTAAGTAATTTATTGCATAATCTCAAGTACCTGCATATCCTCACATCTAGGGAGCTCCCAAAATTGCATAATATATTACGTAATTTATTGCATAATCTCCTCAAGTACCCACATATGCTCACATCTAGGGACCTCACAAAATTGCATAACATATTACGTAATTTATTGCATAATCTCAAGTACCCGCATATGTACACATCTAGGGACCTCACAAAATTGCATAATATATTAGGGAATTTATTACATAATCTCAAGTACCCGCATATGTACACATCTAGGGACCTCCCAAAATTGCATAATATATTACGTAATTTATTGCATAATCTCAAGTACCTGCATATGCTCACATCTAGGGAGCTCCCAAAATTGCATAATATATTACGTAATTTATTGCATAATCTCCTCAAGTACCCACATATGCTCAAATCTAGGGACCTCACAAAATTGCATAACATATTACGTAATTTATTGCATAATCTCAAGGTACCCGCATATGTACACATCTAGGGACCTCACAAAATTGCATAATATATTACGTAATTTATTGCATAATCTCAAGTACTCGCATATGTACACATCTAGGGACCTTCCAAAATTGCATAATATATTACGTAATTTATTGCATAATCTCAAGTACCCGCATATGTACACATCTAGGGACCTCCAAAAATTGCATAATATATTACGTAATTTATTGCATAATCTCAAGTACCCGATATATGAAATTATCCGATATTTTAATAAAAATCAAAAAATTTTTAATAGGCAAGAAAAAAAATAGTCAAAAACGTTAAAACATCAATTTTGAACTTCCTAGTCTTCTGGCAAAAACGTTAGACGCTTTTTTCTAATTCATAAAAGTTGTCCATGTCTATTTTATTTGTTAAATAGCTGTTAGTAAGAAACTGGCGTATCAATTGATATGTTGTTTTTTTCCAACGTTGCAGCCAACCTAAGTAGAAATAAAGTTCATGATCTCCAAATTTATAAACTGACTGAATTTCTTGTAACAACAAATTCGTTAATTACCTCGAACGCATGGTAATTAATGGAAATAGAACAAGAAACTTAGAGCCGAGTAATATCAGATATTCCGATTTATTTATTTGTATCAAACATGTTGCTAAAGACAAAAAGAAATTAAATAGGTACTGCATAAATCCTTCAGTCAAGATCATATAGGACGAAATAAAAATGATTTTATGCCAGCAGGGAATCCACAAAAAAGAATCGGTTTGCCCATCATATCTGCTTATCTTAAGACAAATTTCTAAAGAATTGGATTGCCTGACGAAACGATATAATGTTTTTATTTCACGGATAGATTTACTAATTAGGAAATATTGGTTTATAAGAAAAATGATTTGAAACCAAGAAAAAGTTAAGGAGAAGCTCTTCCAATAAACCTGGGATAAAGACAGACCTCCCTTATATGATAGAGCCCCAACATCCAGGTCGCAAAGCGCTCAAGTCCAAGTCCATATCCTCCATGAGGGAAAGTTCCAAACTTCCTCTACGAATAAACTCGGATTGCACCTGCTGAGTATACCAATAATATGGCGAAGGGTCGATCTCATTTTTTAGAAACGCGGCATTTAACTCGGCCTCATCAGAAATACGCATCGATCCCCCGACAATTTCTCCCACATTCGGCATCAACAAGTCAACAGACTCAGTCACTCGATTGTCTTCAGCAGACCGACTCATGTAAAATGACTTTATTTCAGCAGGGAATCCATAAAGAAGAATCGGTTCGCCGATCATATCTGTCATCTGCCTCTCCGGCGCCTCTGGTATATCCTGTCGACATTAGGCATAAAAGGGACATCTCCGAATTCAAAGTCACTTCCATCATCCTTTTTAATTTTGTTGGCAACCAAAAACTCAATCGCCTCCTTGTAATTCATTCTGCGAAACGGAGTCTTTGGGGGCTCAAAGTTCTTAAATAATTGCACATAAATCACCGGGTTGATGTGGTAAATATCATCGGACGAGGTTTGCATCACTCTCTGGACTGTGTCGCAGACGAGATCCTCAATGCAGTCCATCAGCTGGGAAAAGTCAATGAACCCGATCTCAGCCTCCACGTGGTTATATTCAGACACATGTCTCCGAGTCCGCGACCGCTCAGCTCGATAAGAGCGAGCAATACAAAAACAGTCCCCAACAGCTGGGATACAAGTTTCCAAGTATAGTTGAGATGATTGAGTCAAATAGGCCTGGAAGTTACCAAAATAATCTAACAGGCACACCAAAGTAGTCGAATTCGAACAATGTACTTCCACCCTCGACCTGAGTCTGGACTATGGTCGGGGGCATCACCTATCGTCACAGAAGAGGCCAACCTCGACGTATTTTCTGGAGAAATAATGGTCTCGCATGGCACGGGTGATCCGCGACATGACAGAAATGATTCGCGAAGTCTAACCGTGATGCACCAAACCTACATTTTCTCCACGCAAGACGAGATGTCGATAATCCAGTTTTGTGTCCACCTGGGAATCCTCCCCAACCAAACTTTCAGACCCCCCTGGAGGAGATGTTCCGATCACTTTGAAAAAATCCACCACCAATTCAACTCCTCCGGGCGCCTAATGTTCTACAAACTATGGAATACAATTTTTTCTGGCGGCAATGTGTTCACATGACCATAAACAGCCAAGCAAGTCTCCAGGTTGAGGGACAATGCTTCCCGACACTTGCACTACAAATAAACCCACAGAAAGTACCAAATTATCTGCTAAAATGCATTGCATGAAGCCTGTTCCATCCCTTAGCATCAGGAACATAATATTTTTCCCTTTAATTCAGTTTCGAAAGAGAACCTTGACGACGGATGTGGTAGGCCCAACCGCGGACTACAATTCGAGAATTTCCGACGTTTTTAAGAGCGTCCCTGATCTTGAGCGGTACTGCTTCGACAAGTGAGGAGTCCTCATCCAAGTTAGGAGTCCCATTTTCGAGGACTGACTGGTCGCTGGATGGAACTTGATTTGCAATTTTTGCAGATTTTCTTTGTTCTATGACAAACATTTTTTTGCATTTTTTTAGTTGAGATTTGGAAATGGGGACCCATTTCTGAAAGTTATAAGAGAGACCAACATTTCCTTCAAAAATCATCATTGGGAGAGATTGATCTGATGTGGAAAGGGCCTAAAGTAATTATTCTAATTTAACATGGAGTATGGTCTGAAACGGATTTTGTGCTGAACCATCCCCTGCCTCGTCGCACCCTGTCTCGTATGAAATGTATATGCACTGCTCCATCACGTCAAAGTAGTGTTATAACGTTAATCACAATTTATTCATTAATTACAAGAGTTTTTTTATTTTATAATGAATCGTTTGTGGGACATTGATATCTGGAATTATCATTCAAACTAGCTTTAGTTAACCTACGTAGGTGTTTGGTCAGGTTTATTTGAACTGCGGACTGTGTGCAACACATTTTCGAGATTTACTGTCCATTAATTTTATTGACTGGTGAAAATTTAGTTTTTAATCCGCCAATATATTCTTTAATAAGCGGCTGGTCGATATTCAAAGGGAATCTGCTGATTATATTTTACTCTCTTTGACCGAAAGCTCCTGGAGGAGCTGATGGTGGCGGATTCCCTCCCCGAGTTTCAATGGGGGTTCAGGGAGGGTAGCTCATGCAGTGACTGCTTGTGGAAGGTGTCCTCCGAAATGAAGTGCGTCATCCAGAAAAGGGAGTGTTGTATATTAGTTAGTCTTGACATAGAAAAGGTCTTCGACTCGGTGTGGACGACGGCCTTCGGAGCTCCCTCGCTACGTGTAGGGTTTCTTCGTGTCTAAGGCGTTGGGGTTCCTTGAATCTCGTGGACAGGTCGTGCGGCATCAGGGGGTCTTTTATAAAGCCGCAACAGTCCTTCGTAGGGTCCCTCAGGGCTCTGTGCTGAGTCCCATACTTTTTAATGTCTTTATGGCTTCTGTGCCCATGCTGGTCAATGCTCGTATGGTGATCTATGAAGAAGAGATCATCCTCTGGGATCACTCGATGAAACCTGAGTGTGCGTGTCGTATGCTACAGGTTTCTGTGGACGGACTAGTAGGAGTCTAATGATGCGTGCGAACAAGTGCAGTGTCCTAAAAGCCTGTAAAAGGACAAGGGGTTACACTAATTAGGTTCCTTGGTTATTGCTGAGCGGGTCAGCAATCGCTGCATTTAATCAGATGACTTAAGGAGAGTCTAATAACTGTATACAATCAGTTTATCAGAACAACTATGAACTACGCTGTCCCTGCTTGGGGCTCCTGCTTATCTATTGCAAACCTTGAAAAACTTCAGAGAACTCAAACTTCAGCATTACGAATTATTACGGGCTGTCTAAAAACGACACCTACTGACTACTTACATTGGGAATCAAAAATCCTTCCTATCAAAGACCATTTTGAAATGCTCAGGCTACAATTTCTTGACAAATGCCGAACGCCAAATCACCCCGCCTACTTTTTTTTGCACTCCTCTAAAAACAGGAAAATAATTCCGATCCCCGCGGACAAAATCCGCATGCTTAAACAGTTTCCTCCGGACAATAACCAGAAGAGAATTCACGACTTGGTAGCTACGAAGGCAATCAGATGTCTTGGAATAAACAAGCTTCTGGGACGCATTCCGCCATCAATGAACAACAACGAATCCTCCCTCTCGAGAAAACCCCGAGTGAACTTGGCCCATATCCGCTGTGGCCATCATATTGGGCTACGGAATTATCGTCGAAGAATAGGCCTTGCCGAATCCACGCACTCCCACTCTCTTAGTGACCTTTCCTCGTGTCCAGGCCCATTTTCTGCTTCCTCAAAACACCGGATCGCGATCGGGGATCTTTGGGAGCGTCCGACATTGACAATTTTGTTCTTGTTAGCTATCGGTTTCCTCCAATTGAAGGGGCCGGGGGTAAATAAATAAGACGTTTCCTCAGAAGACTTCGACTGCTTAGAGCAGTCGTCTCGTTGTATCGGACGTCAGAAATTTATGTCACTGTCTCTTGTTTTTACAATAAAATTCTGTCTGTCAGTAATAAAGTAATCTTACATTTTTATATTTGTTACTATGATGCTCAATCACCTGATTGATAAAAATTTGTATGTTTAATTTCCTCGTTCTTGTTGATTATAAATCAGATTTATCACCCGGACACTTAGAACGGGCCTAGAAATTATAACTTACGACAAATAATAATTACTTTTCTACGAAAATTCTTTTAATTGCGCTGGCAATTGGTGGTCAATTGTGTTAATGATTGTGCTAATCTGCTTAGAGCGGTTAAAGTGTTTTTCAAAATATGTTAATTGCACACTCTTTAATATTTAATATGTGGTGCCTTGTGACTTTTAATCCGTGAACTTTCCACCGAGTTCAAAATCGATCAGCAGCTTCAGAAAATCAGTTTTTTTTCATAAGAACTACTCTTAGTAGACTTTCGAACTTTCTTTCTCATCTTTTTCAAATTAATTTTTCATTTATGCATTTTCGCGATGCTTTTGTCGTCTGGATAATTCCAGCTGGGAAATTGGATAATTCCAGCTCGCGATGCTTTTTAGTTTGAGGTGTTGACGTGCCTCTATTGCACTATGTCTGAAGCGCACTTGAAACGCTTAGAGGAGATTAAAATTACATCTTTCAATGTGAGAGGGATCAGCAAGGACTGGAAAAGAAACCTACTATCTGGGACTGGACTGATCTGGGAGATATGGTACTACTTTGGGATGCCTATAAGAACCAAAGTAGAAACGGGAATATATGAGGGGGTTAAACGCTCATTTTACTGCCATTGGGGCACGATAGACAGGAGCTTGCCGTGCATAGGAAACTTATACGTAGAATATATCGGTGCTGGAGTCTTTCGAATAGAATCAGCGTGCTTTAAATACGAGTCAGTGTTAAACGTACGTTGAGAGCCCTCAATAAACGTATATTACCCCATAGTGGACGGGTTGTCAGAGATTCGGATAAACTTAACGCTTTCTATATGCAACTTTCGGGAACATTTGAATCCTCATTTCTAGTTTTTAGTGCAACCGACTGGAACGGGGAGTATGTTGAGAATATGAGTCTACTATTGAAAAACAAGGAAGAGGGATTAGAAACCCCCTGGGGGTATCCTGATAAATTTCTCCCGCGCGTTTGGACACGCGTAGCACTGCGTTTGCCCATGCGGCACGACATAAAACCACTTGGACAGCCGTCAAAAAAACTGAAAGATAGAACAATATTACGGGAGTCAAAGTCAGACTGAGGGACCATTGTGGAAAGTAACCACAGAGTCGTCGTTGCCCTGTTTGATATTAGAAGTTGTTTTGTACGTACCTCAGGAACGAAGCTTACCAAAGATTCGAGAGTGCGACCACAATTTTGCGGATCGACATGTCGAGAGCTTTTTGCACAATTGGCCAAGGAAAATTTATTGGTGTTTTGTGCGATTCCTCGACAGGGACTGTCAGGATAATAAAAGTTCTATTGTCGAACATGGAACTGATGGTACGAATTGTGAGTAATTCATCCAGAAAATTTTCGATGACAGTGGGTATTTCTCAGGGGGCTGTTTGTGATATGCCTGGAGGCAGCACTGAGCGATCTTAGACGCTTTATAGTGGGCAAATCACCGAAATTGTATACGTTGACGATGTGAATTTTATATCACACAATACAACAGTTTTGAGACGGTTACTTGAAGTTGTATCACCAGAGCTTGAGAAATGATTTTTTACCTTAAATACAACTAAAACTGAAATCACGGAAATCGCACGCATAGGATCAAGATTGGATGAGGACTGAAAACGTTTCAAGAAACTTGGCTCACTCCTCAAAGATAGTGAGGACATAACTCGGAAGAAAGTATTATCCACGGCCGCGTTGAACAGACTGAAAACGGATTCGATGGCCAACAGGATGGCAACGTTCGGGCTTTGTTTGCATTTCTACAATGCTTTTGTGAAACTGGTTCTGCTATATAAATTCTCCTGTTAAGGGATCTTAGCTTCAGAAACTAATTGTCAAGAAAATCGTTTCAACAAGTGTGGAAATATAACTATTATGCTTCTACGGAAGTTGCCAATAATAATTTGCAATGCCATGAATCATGACAAAGCTTGTGGAGCACAGAAAACAGTAGCAATAATCAGTCTGGTCCATTACCCTCTGTCTTGGGCGACGTCCTGTAATGCGTCAAGATCGTCCCGGTCCTTTAGATTTTTTCCCGCCATCCAGAGGTCTCTGTACAGTGTAAGCGGGAGAGTATTTCTTGAACTTCCATGGACACGCGGGCCATTCGATTCGGAATAGTTCTCCATAGCGGATCGCAAATAATCCTTTTTCAAATCAGATCACAGATAAAACAAAAAATCACTTTAATAACCGGGATGCTTCCAAACTTTTCCAAAAATCTAATATTAGAAATATTGTAATATCACGTGTGATAAAATCGTATTTGTTATAAAAATATTAAATAATTCAAATAATGTGGAGAAGTTTAAATTTCATATATTTAGTTGGCACGTTAGATTAGATGTCATTTCACCGGAAATCAATTAGCTCAAATATGGCGGAGAAGCTCAAGAGTGATTTAATAAAATAATCGTTAAGAGATGGGGATTAGTGAATTGTTCAAAGTGCAGGAGGATTCATTCGATGCAATATACGATGGATATGATGTAATGATACAATCAAGTTAAACAGTATTTTTGAATATTTTTAGGGACTGGAAGTGGGAAAACTGTAATTTGTGTTTTTAGTTAGAATTAGTTAGCATTTGGTATTCCAGTAATAGAAAGATTTCTTGCGAGTGAGAGTAAATCGAGTGGGATAATTGTATGTGTTATTGCTTATATTCCAGTTAATAGCACTCGCACCAACTCGAGAATTAGCTCAGCAAATTAGTAGTGAATTAGAAAAGATATGCGACCTCCGAGTGTTGTGCGTATATGGAGGAGTGGACATTGGTCCTCAGAGTATTGTTTAGTGTTTAATTGGTAGTGTCTCGGTTAAGATATGGCGTGGACATGGTTGTAGGGACTCCAGGTCGAATGGGGGATTTGCTTGCTAGGAGAGCTATCAATTTGGACCGGATTCGTCATGTTGTTCTCGATGAAGTGGATAGAATGTTAGACATGGGCTTTAAGGAAAATGTGGAATACATTATTAGAGCTGCTTTCGGTTTTTAAGAAATATTATTTATAGACTCTGTTCCTGAAAAACCTCAACTACTTCTCCTGTCCGCCACTCTTCCTCCTTGGGTATATCAAGTGGCTGAGTTATACATGTACAACGATTACGTCGTCATCGATACTATCGACACTTCAGTAAAAACTGCAGAAACTGTGAAGGTTGTAAGAGCTATTTATTGTCAGCATATGGCTTTAAATATGGACGGGAAAGATCTTATCGACACGCTTAACCAAATTGTTGAGGGAATCTCTTCCAATGGAAGGGTCATAATTTTCGCAGAGACCAAAATACAAGTCCATAAAATTTGGGCCGATCGATCCATTAAATTTCCTTTAGAAATAATTCACGGAGATATTGAACAGTCCCGAAGGGAACGATCTCTTAAAGTTTATATTTTTTTCTCCAATTAAGGCATTCCGTAACGGTACTGTCTGTGCGTTAGTTTGTACTGATGTGGCGTCTCGGGGAATAGATATTCCTGACGTTGAGTTGGTTATTCAGTGCAGTCCTCCCAATAATCCCGACAACTATATTCATCGTTGTGGTAGAACTGGCAGGGCAGGTCGTCGTGGGCTAGCAGTTCTCCTTTACTTCCACTCTGAGGAGTACTTGCTTACTCAAATCGAGCGAAGGGCAGTAAGTTCATTTCCTTGCATCACTAGGGAATCGTTTTTGATGATTATTCGCCTCTATCTTTTGAAGACATACTTTTTAATGATATCATGACTCAAATCAAAGGAGTCCAAACAGAAGAAATAAACAAGTATCGGCCAGTTGTAAAGCGAATACAATCTAATTACAATAATGATGACTCATTTGCAGCTCTTCTATCGCTTTTCCTTTCAGATGCTGCCAAAAACAGAAAAATAACTGAATCCTCATATAATCAGAATACATTTAAAGATTTTTCACGGCAGAATGAAAGACGTTATTCTTATAAAGAGGAATCCAGGAGATCAAGAAATTTTTTTTCCAACTTGAGCTCAAGGAATTTAAACTGGCAACGAGGATCTGATTTTTCTTTTAGATAGGCTGTTTTTAAAAATTTTGTTATTATTTTTCTGCTTTATTAATCTGGATTTATTTTTTTGCTATTGATTTTATACTAAAATAAGGAGTCTGTTATGCAACGTGCTACTATCTCGATGTGTGCTCTACCTGGACAACAAGAAACTAACAATATTATTAATAATAATATACCTAGAGCAGGATGGACAACCGCATCGGAGAGACAGACGTCCGATGGCAAGAACATCGTCTTTGCCATTGCAGAAGGGATCGAGTGCACGACCCGGGAGGACTGGGTTAAATCCGCCCTTTCCCAAGTGTTGGGAAGAGCTTCCAGGATGCCCAGAAATGGGTGGCCTACCCTGCTTCAGTGTTTCAATCGACGCTTTAGCTCGAACCTATCGTTAGATGCACTGAAGAAGCTGGCCAAGACCCCTCCTCCTGGCTCGCGGGGGAGGACTGCCGCTGCGGTTACGCCGTCAGGATGCCCCCCCGTGTTCTGATCAACACGAGCACCAGAGTAGTGAGTTATCGCTACTCTTGCAGGTTAAGGAAATATTTAGTAGGCATATCTCTGCGAATCGTGTTGTCCCCCTTGCGGACCGCAGAGTGACCCGAAAGATACCTCGGTGGCAACTCAGAAGTGACGTGATGGGTTGCATCAATCATGCCATAGCTTACGCGATCGTGTGTGAGCCTCCGGAGACAATGGACGAGATTTCTCTCTATTTGTACTCGGCACAGACAACCTATGATGAAATCACTCAGAGGCCTGCCCCAAATAGTAGATGGAGAGAAAACATTGCCGCAAAAGTAGCCGCAAGGAAAGCCGAGCTGGAAGCGCTGACTGGGCACATTTTGAATGTGAGCAATGGGGTCAAGGGCAAGACTCCCCCCTTGGTGCGTACTTTACTTCGTCGGGAACGAGCTGCCAAATGGGACCTCAACGAGTTGAGGCGTGTCCGGGCAGAGAGGGAGGAGCTGATTCTCGTTTATCAGAAGAAGCTCTCAACTCATGAGTCTCGGTGTTAGCGCAGGCGGGAGAACAACCTGTTTGAATTTAATCGCAGGTCGTTCTATCGTCGGTTGCACGGAGAGACGAAGGAGGGTACCCAGCAAAAGGCCGAAATGCTTGACACATGGGGGAGTATGTGGAAAGCACGTCCTCGCAAGGGTGTGTCGTTTCCGTTTTGTGGACCCGATGCTCCCTTGATGACCGAGTCTTGTGGTGTCTCTGACATCCGCAAGAAGTTCGATGAAGCAGGAACCCGTCTCTCTGACTGGAAGACACCTGGGGTCGATAAGGTGTATAATTTCTTTATTAAAAATTGCAAACCTATCCATGATTGCATGTGTCGAGCAATCGAACAGTTTACACTAGACCCTGGCTCGATTCCAGAGTGGTTATGTACTGGGGTCACTTATTTGATCCCTAAAGTAGATAACCCTTCCGCTCCGACAGAATATCGTCCGATAACCTGTATGCCCAACCTGTACAAGTTGATGACTAAGGTGGTGGCTACTGAGGTCAGAAATTTCGTGGAGGTGAATGGGATTCTGTCCGAGAACCAGTTAGGTACTCGGCGGGATTGCCAGGGAGCTAAGGAGCAGGCACTGATCAACAATGCCTCGCGAGAGCCCACGGAAACTCACTAGTGTCAATGTGGGTGGATACATAATCTCAAGTGCTCACATCTAGGGACCTCCAAAAATTGCTAATATATTACGTAATTTATTGCATAATCTCAAGTACCCCCATATGCTCACATCTAGGGACCTCACAAAATTGCATAATATATTACGTAATTTATTGCATTATCTCAAGTACCCGCATATGTACACATCTAGGGACCTGCTAAAATTGCATAATATATTACGCAATTTATTGCATAATCTCAAGTACCCCCATATGCTCACATTTAGGGACCTCATAAAATTGCATAATATATTACGTAATTTATTGCATAATCTCAAGTACCCGAATATGTACACATCTAGGGACCTCCCAAAATTGCATAATATATTACGCAATTTATTACATAATCTCAAGTACCCCCCATATGCTCACATTTAGGGACCTCCCAAAATTGCATAATATATTAAGTAATTTATTGCATAATCTCAAGTACCTGCATTTCCTCACATCTAGGGAGCTCCCAAAATTGCATAATATATTACGTATTTATTGCATAATCTCCTCAAGTACCCACATATGCTCACATCTAGGGACCTCAAAAATTGCATAACATATTACGTAATTATTGCATAATCTCAAGTACCCACATATGCTCACATCTAGGGACCTCACAAAATTGCATAATATATTAGGAATTTATTGCATAATCTCAAGTACCTGCATATGTACACATCTAGGGACCTCACAAAATTGCATAATATATTAGGGAATTTATTACATAATCTCAAGTACCCGCATATGTTCACATCTAGGGACCTCCCAAAATTGCATAATATATTACGTAATTTATTACATACCCAAATATGCTCACATCTAGGGACCTCCCAAAATTGCATAACATATTACGTAATTTATTGCATAATCTCAAGTACCTGCATATGCTCACATCTAGGGAGCTCCCAAAATTGCATAACATATTACGTAATTTATTGCATAATCTCAAGTACCTGCATATGCTCACATCTAGGGAGCTCCCAAAATTGCATAATATATTACGTAATTTATTGCATAATCTCAAGTACCCGCATATGTACACATCTAGGGACCTCCCAAAATTGCATAATATATTACGTAATTTATTGCATAATCTCAAGTACCCGCATATGTACACATCTAGGGACCTCCCAAAATTGCATAACGTATTACGTAATTTATTGCATAATCTCAAGTACCCGCATATGTACACATCTAGGGACCTCACAAAATTGCATAATATATTAAGCAATATATTGCATAATCTCAAGTACCTGCATATGTACACATCTAGGGACCTCACAAAATTGCATAATATATTACGTAATTTATTGCATAATCTCAAGTACCCACATATGCTCACATCTAGGGACCTCCCAAAATTGCATAATATATTACGTAATTTATTGCATAATCTCAAGTACCCGCATATGTACACATCTAGGGACCTCCCAAAATTGCATAATACATTACGTAATTTATTGCATAATCTCAAGTACCCGCATATGTACACATCTAGGGAGCACCCAAAATTGCATAATATATTACGTATTTATCGCATAATCTCAAGTACCCGCATATGTACACATCTAGGGAGCTCCCAAAATTGCATAATATATTACGGAATTTATTAAATACCCGAATATGCTCACATCTAGGGAGCCCCAAAATTGCATAATATATTATGTAATTTATGCATAATCTCAAGTACCCGCATATGTACACATCTAGGGACCTCCCAAAATTGCATAATATATTACGCAATTATTACATATCTCAAGTACCCCCATATGCTCACATTTAGGGACCTCATAAAATTGCATAATATATTACGTAATTTATTGCATAATCTCAAGTACCCGAATATGTACACATCTAGGGACCTCCCAAAATTGCATAATATATTACGCAATTTATTACATAATCTCAAGTACCCCCATATGCTCACATTTAGGGACCTCATAAAATTGCATAATATATTACGTAATTTATTGCATAATCTCAAGTACCCGAATATGTACACATCTAGGGACCTCCCAAAATTGCATAATATATTACGCAATTTATTACATAATCTCAAGTACCCCCATATGCTCACATTTAGGGACCTCCCAAAATTGCATAATATATTAAGTAATTTATTGCATAATCTCAAGTACCTGCATATCCTCACATCTAGGGAGCTCCCAAAATTGCATAATATATTACGTAATTTATTGCATAATCTCCTCAAGTACCCACATATGCTCACATCTAGGGACCTCACAAAATTGCATAACATATTACGTAATTTATTGCATAATCTCAAGTACCCGCATATGTACACATCTAGGGACCTCACAAAATTGCATAATATATTAGGGAATTTATTACATAATCTCAAGTACCCGCATATGTACACATCTAGGGACCTCACAAAATTGCATAATATATTACGTAATTTATTGCATAATCTCAAGTACCTGCATATGCTCACATCTAGGGAGCTCCCAAAATTGCATAATATATTACGTAATTTATTGCATAATCTCCTCAAGTACCCACATATGCTCAAATCTAGGGACCTCACAAAATTGCATAACATATACGTAATTTATTGCATAATCTCAAGGTACCCGCATATGTACACATCTAGGGACCTCACAAAATTGCATAATATATTACGTAATTTATTGCATAATCTCAAGTACTCGCATATGTACACATCTAGGGACCTTCCAAAATTGCATAATATATTACGTATTTATTGCATAATCTCAAGTACCCGCATATGTACACATCTAGGGACCTCCAAAAATTGCATAATATATTACGTAATTTATTGCATAATCTCAAGTACCCGATATATGAAATTATCCGATATTTTAATAAAAATCAAAAAATTTTTAATAGGCAAGAAAAAAAATAGTCAAAAACGTTAAAACATCAATTTTGAACTTCCTAGTCTTCTGGAAAACGTTAGACGCTTTTTTCTAATTCATAAAAGTTGTCCATGTCTATTTTATTTGTTAAATAGCTGTTAGTAAGAAACTGGCGTATCAATTGATATGTTGTTTTTTCCAACGTTGCAGCCAACCTAAGTAGAAATAAAGTTCATGATCTCCAAATTTATAAACTGACTGAATTTCTTGTAACAACAAATTCGTTAATTACCTCGAACGCATGGTAATTAATGGAAATAGAACAAGAAACTTAGAGCCGAGTAATAAAAGATATAATGCATTGTGTGATGAAACCGGATGAAAAATTCCGATTTATTTGTATCAAACATGTTGCTAAAGACAAAAAGAAATTAAATAGGTACTGCATAAATCCTTCAGTCAAGATCATATAGGACGAAATAAAAATGATTTTATGCCAGCAGGGAATCCACAAAAAAGAATCGGTTTGCCCATCATATCTGCTTATCTTAAGACAAATTTCTAAAGAATTGGATTGCCTGACGAAACGATATAATGTTTTTATTTCACGGATAGATTTACTAATTAGGAAATATTGGTTTATAAGAAAAATGATTTGAAACCAAGAAAAAGTTAAGGAGAAGCTCTTCCAATAAACCTGGGATAAAGACAGACCTCCCTTATATGATAGAGCCCCAACATCCAGGTCGCAAAGCGCTCAAGTCCAAGTCCATATCCTCCATGAGGGAAAGTTCCAAACTTCCTCTACGAATAAACTCGGATTGCACCTGCTGAGTATACCAATAATATGGCGAAGGGTCGATCTCATTTTTTAGAAACGCGGCATTTAACTCGGCCTCATCAGAAATACGCATCGATCCCCCGACAATTTCTCCCACATTCGGCATCAACAAGTCAACAGACTCAGTCACTCGATTGTCTTCAGCAGACCGACTCATGTAAAATGACTTTATTTCAGCAGGGAATCCATAAAGAAGAATCGGTTCGCCGATCATATCTGTCATCTGCCTCTCCGGCGCCTCTGGTATATCCTGTCGACATTAGGCATAAAAGGGACATCTCCGAATTCAAAGTCACTTCCATCATCCTTTTTAATTTGTTGGCAACCAAAAACTCAATCGCCTCCTTGTAATTCATTCTGCGAAACGGAATCTTTGGGGGCTCAAAGTTCTTAAATAATTGCACATAAATCACCGGGTTGATGTGGTAAATATCATCGGACGAGGTTTGCATCACTCTCTGGACTGTGTCGCAGACGAGATCCTCAATGCAGTCCATCAGCTGGGAAAAGTCAATGAACCCGATCTCAGCCTCCACGTGGTTATATTCAGACACATGTCTCCGAGTCCGCGACCGCTCAGCTCGATAAGAGCGAGCAATACAAAAACAGTCCCCAACAGCTGGGATACAAGTTTCCAAGTATAGTTGAGATGATTGAGTCAAATAGGCCTGGAAGTTACCAAAATAATCTAACAGGCACACCAAAGTAGTCGAATTCGAACAATGTACTTCCACCCTCGACCTGAGTCTGGACTATGGTCGGGGGCATCACCTATCGTCACAGAAGAGGCCAACCTCGACGTATTTTCTGGAGAAATAATGGTCTCGCATGGCACGGGTGATCCGCGACATGACAGAAATGATTCGCGAAGTCTAACCGTGATGCACCAAACCTACATTTTCTCCACGCAAGACGAGATGTCGATAATCCAGTTTTGTGTCCACCTGGGAATCCTCCCCAACCAAACTTTCAGACCCCCCTGGAGGAGATGTTCCGATCACTTTGAAAAAATCCACCACCAATTCAACTCCTCCGGGCGCCTAATGTTCTACAAACTATGGAATACAATTTTTTCTGGCGGCAATGTGTTCACATGACCATAAACAGCCAAGCAAGTCTCCAGGTTGAGGGACAATGCTTCCCGACACTTGCACTACAAATAAACCCACAGAAAGTACCAAATTATCTGCTAAAATGCATTGCATGAAGCCTGTTCCATCCCTTAGCATCAGGAACATATATTTTTCCCTTTAATTCAGTTTCGAAAGAGAACCTTGACGACGGATGTGGTAGGCCCAACCGCGGACTACAATTCGAGAATTTCCGACGTTTTTAAGAGCGTCCCTGATCTTGAGCGGTACTGCTTCGACAAGTGAGGAGTCCTCATCCAAGTTAGGAGTCCCATTTTCGAGGACTGACTGGTCGCTGGATGGAACTTGATTTGCAATTTTTGCAGATTTTCTTTGTTCTATGACAAACATTTTTTTGCATTTTTTTAGTTGAGATTTGGAAATGGGGACCCATTTCTGAAAGTTATAAGAGAGACCAACATTTCCTTCAAAAATCATCATTGGGAGAGATTGATCTGATGTGGAAAGGGCCTAAAGTAATTATTCTAATTTAACATGGAGTATGGTCTGAAACGGATTTTGTGCTGAACCATCCCCTGCCTCGTCGCACCCTGTCTCGTATGAAATGTATATGCACTGCTCCATCACGTCAAAGTAGTGTTATAACGTTAATCACAATTTATTCATTAATTACAAGAGTTTTTTTATTTTATAATGAATCGTTTGTGGGACATTGATATCTGGAATTATCATTCAAACTAGCTTTAGTTAACCTACGTAGGTGTTTGGTCAGGTTTATTTGAACTGCGGACTGTGTGCAACACATTTTCGAGATTTACTGTCCATTAATTTTATTGACTGGTGAAAATTTAGTTTTTAATCCGCCAATATATTCTTTAATAAGCGGCTGGTCGATATTCAAAGGGAATCTGCTGATTATATTTTACTCTCTTTGACCGAAAGCTCCTGGAGGAGCTGATGGTGGCGGATTCCCTCCCCGAGTTTCAATGGGGGTTCAGGGAGGGTAGCTCATGCAGTGACTGCTTGTGGAAGGTGTCCTCCGAAATGAAGTGCGTCATCCAGAAAAGGGAGTGTTGTATATTAGTTAGTCTTGACATAGAAAAGGTCTTCGACTCGGTGTGGACGACGGCCTTCGGAGCTCCCTCGCTACGTGTAGGGTTTCTTCGTGTCTAAGGCGTTGGGGTTCCTTGAATCTCGTGGACAGGTCGTGCGGCATCAGGGGGTCTTTTATAAAGCCGCAACAGTCCTTCGTAGGGTCCCTCAGGGCTCTGTGCTGAGTCCCATACTTTTTAATGTCTTTATGGCTTCTGTGCCCATGCTGGTCAATGCTCGTATGGTGATCTATGAAGAAGAGATCATCCTCTGGGATCACTCGATGAAACCTGAGTGTGCGTGTCGTATGCTACAGGTTTCTGTGGACGGACTAGTAGGAGTCTAATGATGCGTGCGAACAAGTGCAGTGTCCTAAAAGCCTGTAAAAGGACAAGGGGTTACACTAATTAGGTTCCTTGGTTATTGCTGAGCGGGTCAGCAATCGCTGCATTTAATCAGATGACTTAAGGAGAGTCTAATAACTGTATACAAGCAGTTTATCAGAACAACTATGAACTACGCTGTCCTGCTTGGGGCTCCTGCTTATCTATTGCAAACCTTGAAAAACTTCAGAGAACTCAAAATTCAGCATTACGAATTATTACGGGCTGTCTAAAAACGACACCTACTGACCACTTACATTGGGAATCAAAAATCCTTCCTATCAGAGACCATTTTGAAATGCTCAGGCTACAATTTCTTGACAAATGCCGAACGCCAAATCACCCCGCCTACTTTTTTTTGCACTCCTCTAAAAACAGGAAAATAATTCCGATCCCCGCGGACAAAATCCGCATGCTTAAACAGTTTCCTCCGGACAATAACCAGAAGAGAATTCACGACTTGGTAGCTACGAAGGCAATCAGATGTCTTGGAATAAACAAGCTTCTGGGACGCATTCCGCCATCAATGAACAACAACGAATCCTCCCTCTCGAGAAAACCCTGAGTGAACTTGGCCCGTATCCGCTGTGGCCATCATATTGGGCTACGGAATTATCGTCGAAGAATAGGCCTTGCCGAATCCACGCACTCCCACTCTCTTAGTGACCTTTTCTCGTGTCCAGGCCCACCTTCTGCTTCCTCAAAACACCGGATCGCGATCGGGGATCTTTGGGAGCGTCCGACATTGACAATTTTGTTCTTGTTAGCCATCGGTTTCCTCCAATTGAAGGGGCCGGGGGTAAATAAATAAGACGTTTCCTCAGAAGACTTCGACTGCTTAGAGCAGTCGTCTCGTTGTATCGGACGTCAGAAATTTATGTCACTGTCTCTTGTTTTTACAATAAAATTCTGTCTGTCAGTAATAAAGTAATCTTACATTTTTATATTTGTTACTATGATGCTCAATCACCTGATTGATAAAAATTTGTATGTTTAATTTCCTCGTTCTTGTTGATTATAAATCAGATTTATCACCCGGACACTTAGAACGGGCCTAGAAATTATAACTTACGACAAATAATAATTACTTTTCTACGAAAATTCTTTTAATTGCGCTGGCAATTGGTGGTCAATTGTGTTAATGATTGTGCTAATCTGCTTAGAGCGGTTAAAGTGTTTTTCAAAATATGTTAATTGCACACTCTTTAATATTTAATATGTGGTGCCTTGTGACTTTTAATCCGTGAACTTTCCACCGAGTTCAAAATCGATCAGCAGCTTCAGAAAATCAGTTTTTTTTCATAAGAACTACTCTTAGTAGACTTTCGAACTTTCTTTCTCATCTTTTTCAAATTAATTTTTCATTTATGCATTTTCGCGATGCTTTTGTCGTCTGGATAATTCCAGCTGGGAAATTGGATAATTCCAGCTCGCGATGCTTTTTAGTTTGAGGTGTTGACGTGCCTCTATTGCACTATGTCTGAAGCGCACTTGAAACGCTTAGAGGAGATTAAAATTACATCTTTCAATGTGAGAGGGATCAGCAAGGACTGGAAAAGAAACCTACTATCTGGGACTGGACTGATCTGGGAGATATGGTACTACTTTGGGATGCCTATAAGAACCAAAGTAGAAACGGGAATATATGAGGGGGTTAAACGCTCATTTTACTGCCATTGGGGCACGATAGACAGGAGCTTGCCGTGCATAGGAAACTTATACGTAGAATATATCGGTGCTGGAGTCTTTCGAATAGAATCAGCGTGCTTTAAATACGAGTCAGTGTTAAACGTACGTTGAGAGCCCTCAATAAACGTATATTACCCCATAGTGGACGGGTTGTCAGAGATTCGGATAAACTTAACGCTTTCTACATGCAACTTTCGGGAACATTTGAATCCTCATTTCTAGTTTTTAGTGCAACCGACTGGAACGCTAAAGGGGGAGTATGTTGAGAACATGAGTCTACTATTGGAAAACAAGGAAGAGGGATTAGAAACCTCCTGGGGGTATCCTGATAAATTTCTCCCGCGCGTTTGGACACGCGTAGCACTGCGTTTGCCCATGCGGCACGACATAAAACCACTTGGACAGCCGTCGAAAAAACTGAAAGATAGAACAATATTACGGGAGTCAAAGTCAGACTGAGGGACCATTGTGGAAAGTAACCACAGAGTCGTCGTTGTCCTGTTTGATATTAGAAGTTGTTTTGTACGTACCTCAGGAACGAAGCTTACCAAAGATTCGAGAGTGCGACCACAATTTTGCGGATCGACATGTCGAGAGCTTTTTGCACAATTGGCCAAGGAAAATTTATTGGTGTTTTGTGCGATTCCTCGACAGGGACTGTCAGGATAATAAAAGTTCTATTGTCGAACATGGAACTGATGGTACGAATTGTGAGTAATTCATCCAGAAAATTTTCGATGACAGTGGGTATTTCTCAGGGGGCTGTTTGTGATATGCCTGGAGGCAGCACTGAGCGATCTTAGACGCTTTATAGTGGGCAAATCACCGAAATTGTATACGTTGACGATGTGAATTTTATATCACACAATACAACAGTTTTGAGACGGTTACTTGAAGTTGTATCACCAGAGCTTGAGAAATGATTTTTTACCTTAAATACAACTAAAACTGAAATCACGGAAATCGCACGCATAGGATCAAGATTGGATGAGGACTGAAAACGTTTCAAGAAACTTGGCTCACTCCTCAAAGATAGTGAGGACATAACTCGGAAGAAAGTATTATCCACGGCCGCGTTGAACAGACTGAAAACGGATTCGATGGCCAACAGGATGGCAACGTTCGGGCTTTGTTTGCATTTCTACAATGCTTTTGTGAAACTGGTTCTGCTATATAAATTCTCCTGTTAAGGGATCTTAGCTTCAGAAACTAATTGTCAAGAAAATCGTTTCAACAAGTGTGGAAATATAACTATTATGCTTCTACGGAAGTTGCCAATAATAATTTGCAATGCCATGAATCATGACAAAGCTTGTGGAGCACAGAAAACAGTAGCAATAATCAGTCTGGTCCATTACCCTCTGTCTTGGGCGACGTCCTGTAATGCGTCAAGATCGTCCCGGTCCTTTAGATTTTTCCCGCCATCCAGAGGTCTCTGTACAGTGTAAGCGGGAGAGTATTTCTTGAACTTCCATGGACACGCGGGCCATTCGATTCGGAATAGTTCTCCATAGCGGATCGCAAATAATCCTTTTTCAAATCAGATCACAGATAAAACAAAAAATCACTTTAATAACCGGGATGCTTCCAAACTTTTCCAAAAATCTAATATTAGAAATATTGTAATATCACGTGTGATAAAATCGTATTTGTTATAAAAATATTAAATAATTCAAATAATGTGGAGAAGTTTAAATTTCATATATTTAGTTGGCACGTTAGATTAGATGTCATTTCACCGGAAATCAATTAGCTCAAATATGGCGGAGAAGCTCAAGAGTGATTTAATAAAATAATCGTTAAGAGATGGGGATTAGTGAATTGTTCAAAGTGCAGGAGGATTCATTCGATGCAATATACGATGGATATGATGTAATGATACAATCAAGTTAAACAGTATTTTTGAATATTTTTAGGGACTGGAAGTGGGAAAACTGTAATTTGTGTTTTTAGTTAGAATTAGTTAGCATTTGGTATTCCAGTAATAGAAAGATTTCTTGCGAGTGAGAGTAAATCGAGTGGGATAATTGTATGTGTTATTGCTTATATTCCAGTTAATAGCACTCGCACCAACTCGAGAATTAGCTCAGCAAATTAGTAGTGAATTAGAAAAGATATGCGACCTCCGAGTGTTGTGCGTATATGGAGGAGTGGACATTGGTCCTCAGAGTATTGTTTAGTGTTTAATTGGTAGTGTCTCGGTTAAGATATGGCGTGGACATGGTTGTAGGGACTCCAGGTCGAATGGGGGATTTGCTTGCTAGGAGAGCTATCAATTTGGACCGGATTCGTCATGTTGTTCTCGATGAAGTGGATAGAATGTTAGACATGGGCTTTAAGGAAAATGTGGAATACATTATTAGAGCTGCTTTCGGTTTTTAAGAAATATTATTTATAGACTCTGTTCCTGAAAAACCTCAACTACTTCTCCTGTCCGCCACTCTTCCTCCTTGGGTATATCAAGTGGCTGAGTTATACATGTACAACGATTACGTCGTCATCGATACTATCGACACTTCAGTAAAAACTGCAGAAACTGTGAAGGTTGTAAGAGCTATTTATTGTCAGCATATGGCTTTAAATATGGACGGGAAAGATCTTATCGACACGCTTAACCAAATTGTTGAGGGAATCTCTTCCAATGGAAGGGTCATAATTTTCGCAGAGACCAAAATACAAGTCCATAAAATTTGGGCCGATCGATCCATTAAATTTCCTTTAGAAATAATTCACGGAGATATTGAACAGTCCCGAAGGGAACGATCTCTTAAAGTTTATATTTTTTTCTCCAATTAAGGCATTCCGTAACGGTACTGTCTGTGCGTTAGTTTGTACTGATGTGGCGTCTCGGGGAATAGATATTCCTGACGTTGAGTTGGTTATTCAGTGCAGTCCTCCCAATAATCCCGACAACTATATTCATCGTTGTGGTAGAACTGGCAGGGCAGGTCGTCGTGGGCTAGCAGTTCTCCTTTACTTCCACTCTGAGGAGTACTTGCTTACTCAAATCGAGCGAAGGGCAGTAAGTTCATTTCCTTGCATCACTAGGGAATCGTTTTTGATGATTATTCGCCTCTATCTTTGAAGACATACTTTTAATGATATCATGACTCAAATCAAAGGAGTCCAAACAGAAGAAATAAACAAGTATCGGCCAGTTGTAAAGCGAATACAATCTAATTACAATAATGATGACTCATTTGCAGCTCTTCTATCGCTTTTCCTTTCAGATGCTGCCAAAAACAGAAAAATAACTGAATCCTCATATAATCAGAATACATTTAAAGATTTTTCACGGCAGAATGAAAGACGTTATTCTTATAAAGAGGAATCCAGGAGATCAAGAAATTTTTTTCCAACTTGAGCTCAAGGAATTTAAACTGGCAACGAGGATCTGATTTTTCTTTTAGATAGGCTGTTTTAAAAATTTGTTATTATTTCTGCTTTATTAATCTGGATTTATTTTTTTGCTATTGATTTTATACTAAAATAAGGAGTCTGTTATGCAACGTGCTACTATCTCGATGTGTCATGTGGTTCACCTTCTCGTGGAGACGATTGGATGCTGATTTCACATCAGCAACAAACAGAACCAATTTTTCCCCCTTGCCAACCAACCTGTCAACGGTTTGGTTGGTAGTGGCTACGGGACGAGCGCCAAGCTTACGTTCCCTGACTCTATTGTTGATTCGGTGTGGAGATGTGGAACAAAACCCTGGACCTGAGCCTATTAGAACACTAACCATCCTTCAATTGAACATCAACGGGATTTCCAAGAAATGCAATGACCTACGCTACTTTCTACACACGAACTCTATTGATATAGCTCTTATTCAAGAGACCAAACTTACTCCAAAATCCCAAACCCCCGTTTTAAGGGATATTCCACCATTCGTCGTGACCGCCAGTCTGGAAAGCCTGGCGGTGGTCTCATTACTCTCATTCACGAGGCCATTCCCTTTGCAGACTCAACTGCCAACATTGAATCTCTCTTAACTAATGATCGTTTTACCGAAATTTCATCTATTCAAATTAACATTAACAAGATATGTTACTCTGTTGTTAACACATATATCCCCCCGATTTCGTCATGTGCTCCCAATTATACACCGAACTTACTGCCTCTTTTTTCAATTGAAAACTGTATTCTATGTGGCGACTTCAACGCCCACCATCCTCTCTGGTTATCCACAAACAAAACTGACAAACGTGGCCAGCAAATCACAACGGATGCGGAAGAATTGATCACTCTACAACCCTCTTCTACACACCCGCTGTGCAATGCGACCTGGAGATTCAAACACTTCTCCTGACATTACCTTATGTTCCCCAAACATCGCCCTCGACGCCAAATGGACAGTTCTGTACGACCTACCAACGGACCACAATCCTATTCTAATCAAAATAACCATCACCCTGTAAAGAAGAGAATTACGAAGACCTACATTAACTACAAACGTGGGAAATGGGACTCGTTCAGGAGTGAAACTGAACGTATATTCAGTAATTTTTCTTGCTCCTCCATTCAATCATTTGACGCTGCCGTTGCTTTCTTTACTAGTACACTTCTTTCTGCGGACAAAAAATTTATTCCCCGCGGCTTCATCCGAAATCACGGCCTCCACTTCCCCCCACCTATCATTGAACTATTCAAAAAACGAAGGAGGATCAAATCGACGACTTCTATCAATGGAAATGGAGAATCTCTAGCAGAAATCAACAAACAAATTGACGAATTAATCAAGAAACATAAAACTGACGAATGGAATGATTTTATCACTTCAATAACCCCAAATACTGGATCCCGTGCTTTCTGGAGAACCCTCAAGAAAATTCACACGAGGCAAACATGTCCCCTCTCACATGCCACCGGTATCTCGACCAAAAAATCTGTCCTATCTTTCCAGGATCAAGCCAACATCTTAATTCGCCATTATGCAAAAATCAGTCACCTTCCTACCCCAAAGGATCTCCGTTTCGTAAGAAAATCACATTATAAGTCAAATGACAATTCTACTGACTATATTAACATCCCAGAATCATTTACCAGGCAACTTGTTGTTAACTCGCGGAATTCTAACGCCAGAGGTCCTGATGGCCTTGCCATCCACCACCTAAAAAATCTGGGTCCTAATGGCTTTCTGGCTCTGACCAATTTAATCGAATACTCGATCAACCATGGTCTGGTTCCTATGCTTGGAAGAAATCTACCATCATCCCTATCCCAAAGCCAAATCGTGATACCTCTGACCCCTCCTCTTTTCGACCTATCTCTTTGATCTCAGTGGTTTCAAAAATAACAGAGCGAGTTGTATTGAGCATCATAAAACCTTTCCTCCCATTTGCTGAATCTCAACATGGCTTTCGTTCTTTGCATTCCACTTCCACCCATCTTTCAAAACTGACACAATTCATTGCGGATGGGTTTAACAATCATAAGCCACCTCAAAGAACAATTATTGCATCCATCGACATTGAAAAGGCATTTGACAGAACGTCAAGACACGTTCTGTGTAGGAAAATAACCGATACGGAATTCCCCCACCAAATAAAGTCATGGCTACTCTCTTTTCTCTCTGGGCGTCTTGGTCGCACCACAATCATGTCTTCTTACTCACGCTACAAATACTTGCCTAACGGAGTCCCCAAGGCTCGGTCCTTTCACCTGCCTTATTTAACTTACATCTGTCAAATATCCCGACGAACAATAATACTCTACTTCTCTCCTACGCTGATGACTTAATTTTTGCCTCCCGCCACCAAAACATAATCACCGCTTCTGGATTTCTGCAGGAACACATGAACACTCTTTCGTCCTGGCTGAAATGCAATCTTCTTCAACCTTCTCCTTCCAAATCATCTGTTACGCTATTCACAACTGACCGCCGTCAGTTCAACTTAGAGCCTAAACTATTCCTAGACAACACTCCACTCCCAGTTGAAAAATCCCCCAAAATCTTGGGTCTGATATTTGATTGCTGTTTGTCCTTCTCGAAACATGTTCATATATCTGTGGAAAATCCCAGAAAAAACTCAATGTGCTCCGAGCTATTGCGGGGACTTCATTTGGGCAGGATAAGGAAAGTCTAACAACTGTATACAAGCAGTTTATTAGAACAACTATGAACTACGCCATCCCTGCTTGGGGTTCCTGCTTATCTAATACAAACCTTGAAAAACTTCAGAGAACTCAAAACTCAGCATTACGAATTATTACCGGCTGTCTAAAAACGACACCTACCGACCACCTACATTGGGAATCGAAAATCCTTCCAATCAGTGACCATTTTGAAATGCTCGGGCTGCAATTTCTTGACAAATGCCGAACCCTAAATCACCCTGGCTACTTCCTCTGGCACTCCACTAACAACAGGAGAATAGTTCCGACCCTCGCGGACAAAGTCCGCAAGCTTATACGATCCCCTCCGGACATTAACCAGAAGGGGATTCACGACCTGGTGGCTACGAGGGCAATCAGATGTCTTGGAATAAACAAGCTTCTGGGACGCCTTCCGCCGCCAATTAATAAGATCGAATCCTCCCTCTCAAGAGAAGCCCGAGTGAACTTGGCTCGTCTCCGCTGTGGCCACCATACTGGCCTACACGATTATCGCATAAAAATCGGTCTTGGTGAAATAACCCCTTCCTATTCCCTCAACGACCTTTTCTCCTGTCCAGGCCCGCCTTCTACTTCCTCGGAACACCGGATCACGATCGGGGATCTTTGGGAGCGTCCGACATTGGCCCTAACGTTCTTGTTAGCCACCGGCTTCCTTCAATTGAAGGGGCCGGGGGTAAATAAATAAATAAATAAATAAATAAATCTCGATGTGTGCTCTACCTGGACAACAAGAAACTAACAATATTATTAATAATAATATACCTAGAGCAGGATGGACAACCGCATCGGAGAGACAGACGTCCGATGGCAAGAACATCGTCTTTGCCATTGCAGAAGGGATCGAGTGCACGACCCGGGAGGACTGG
Source organism: Octopus sinensis (assembly GCF_006345805.1). Lineage (NCBI taxonomy): Eukaryota > Metazoa > Mollusca > Cephalopoda > Octopoda > Octopodidae > Octopus > Octopus sinensis. The sequence goes on from NW_021833234.1 coordinate 87,677, forward strand.
GTTAAATCCGCCCTTTCCCAAGTGTTGGGAAGAGCTTCCAGGATGCCCAGAAATGGGTGGCCTACCCTGCTTCAGTGTTTCAATCGACGCTTTAGCTCGAACCTATCGTTAGATGCACTGAAGAAGCTGGCCAAGACCCCTCCTCCTGGCTCGCGGGGGAGGACTGCCGCTGCGGTTACGCCGTCAGAATGCCCCCCCGTGTTCTGATCAACACGAGCACCAGAGTAGTGAGTTATCGCTACTCTTGCAGGTTAAGGAAATATTTAGTAGGCATATCTCTGCGAATCGTGTTGTCCCCCTGCGGACCGCAGAGTGACCCGAAAGATACCTCGGTGGCAACTCAGAAGTGACGTGATGGGTTGCATCAATCATGCCATAGCTTACGCGATCGTGTGTGAGCCTCCGGAGACAATGGACGAGATTTCTCTCTATTTGTACTCGGCACAGACAACCTATGATGAAATCACTCAGAGGCCTGCCCCAAATAGTAGATGGAGAGAAAACATTGCCGCAAAAGTAGCCGCAAGGAAAGCCGAGCTGGAAGCGCTGACTGGGCACATTTTGAATGTGAGCAATGGGGTCAAGGGCAAGACTCCCCCCTTGGTGCGTACTTTACTTCGTCGGGAACGAGCTGCCAAATGGGACCTCAACGAGTTGAGGCGTGTCCGGGCAGAGAGGGAGGAGCTGATTCTCGTTTATCAGAAGAAGCTCTCAACTCATGAGTCTCGGTGTTAGCGCAGGCGGGAGAACAACCTGTTTGAATTTAATCGCAGGTCGTTCTATCGTCGGTTGCACGGAGAGACGAAGGAGGGTACCCAGCAAAAGGCCGAAATGCTTGACACATGGGGGAGTATGTGGAAAGCACGTCCTCGCAAGGGTGTGTCGTTTCCGTTTTGTGGACCCGATGCTCCCTTGATGACCGAGTCTTGTGGTGTCTCTGACATCCGCAAGAAGTTCGATGAAGCAGTAACCCGTCTCTCTGACTGGAAGACACCTGGGGTCGATAAGGTGTATAATTTCTTTATTAAAAATTGCAAACCTATCCATGATTGCATGTGTCGAGCAATCGAACAGTTTACACTAGACCCTGGCTCGATTCCAGAGTGGTTATGTACTGGGGTCACTTATTTGATCCCTAAAGTAGATAACCCTTCCGCTCCGACAGAATATCGTCCGATAACCTGTATGCCCAACCTGTACAAGTTGATGACTAAGGTGGTGGCTACTGAGGTCAGAAATTTCGTGGAGGTGAATGGGATTCTGTCCGAGAACCAGTTAGGTACTCGGCGGGATTGCCAGGGAGCTAAGGAGCAGGCACTGATCAACAAATGCCTCGCGAGAGCCCACGGAAACTCACTAGTGTCAATGTGGGTGGATGTGAAGAAGGCATATGACTCGGTTGATCATGCCTACCTCGTTGAGTGTCTGCGAAGGCTTAAGTTGCCAATGTGGTTTATCAAATTTGTTGCAACTGTGATGGACAGGTGGAACGTGCATCTACATTACAACAAATGCGATATAGGCGAGGTGAAACTAGAGAGGGGCATATTACAGGGCGACAGCATGTCTCCGCTGCTGTTCGTCCTCTGCCTAGAACCGCTGAGTAGAGTCCTCACTGCCCAATTCGAACAAATGTCGATCGAACATGAAGGAGGGTGTTTTAGCACCAACCATCTCATGTTCATAGACGACATTAAGCTGTTCGCTCGGTCTTCAGAGATCCTCCACTCAATGGGTAAAGTCCTGAAAGGTTTCATGAAGGCCGTGGGGTTGGAGCTCAACTACAACAAGTCGGCGACTAACACCCCTGTGTGCGGTGACCTAGTCAAAGTCTTGGAGGAACACCAAGGATATAAGTATCTTGGTGTGGTTGAGAGTCCAGCCTCATTAATCATGAGAGTCCCGATCAGAAGGGTTGTTCTCATATTTGCAGGATAGAAACTTTTTTAATGGTCAACGGAAACAGTGTAACCACTGTAAGAGTAAGGCAATGACCGTTGACCATTTAGCCACGAAGTGCGGAAGTATGCTTTACCATGATTACACATGGAGGCATAACGAGGTGGTGAGGTCCCTCCATCTTTTGCTCTGCAATAAGTATGGCTTGAGGCGGTCCAGAAAGTTGCGAACCCATCGAGTTCAATCGGTGTGTGAGAACTCGCGGGTGTGCATTAAGGTGGATACCCCCATACGCACCTCGATTGTTGTCCAGCACAACAGACCCGACATTGTGGTCCACGATAAGGTCACCGGGGAGATTGTTATCGTGGAGGTGGGCATCACGTGCCTAGACCGTTTGCAGATAGTGGAAGTGGAGAAAAGGAGGAAGTATGACCTCCTTGCAAACAAGTTAGGACTGATGCACCAGTGCAGTCATCCCGTGTGTGATGACATGGGATGGACTGGTCACCAAATACCACAAGCGGTACTTAAGACAGTTGGATGTAGATAAGTCTCTACAGGCTTATATACAGTCAACTGTTCTTAAGAGGACTCTGGAGAGTGTCTCGTTTGATGCTCGCCGATCCAGCCCTTTCCTGACGTTTAGTCAGCAAGGAGCGCTGGACTCCACCTTCTCGAAGGTCTACAGTGCCAGAGAAGAGGAGGAAGAAGGGGAGGAGGTGCGTGGAGTGCCGCCTTCTGCTCACTTCGAAGGCTCTGGACTTAGTAAAATTACTTAGTTAATTAGTTTCTTTCTTAATAAAGGTAAATCTAAAATAAGCATTTTCTGTTTAATTTTAGCTGTGTGACTACTACCACAGTTTTGGATTCTCAGGCGGATGTCTCTTTGTTGTTCTGACATCTCTCTCAGTTTTGAGAGATTGTATGTGTAATTGTTTGAGCGGTTACTCCTGTATCCGACAGTATCCGCGGAGTGTTTAATTTTCTTGAATACTTCTTTTAGGAGTTTGAAAAGTGTTAAAAGGAGAACGTCTGGTCTCTTTTCTGTATTTAGTTGTGTTATAAGTTGTTCGATATTATCTTGATATTTCCTCCGTTTCGTGGTATTGTTAATCAATTCCTCCGTAGCGAGCCTTCTTTGATTTGTATTGGCTGTATAGTTCATGGCTATGTTGCCAAATATTTTTTGCATACGTATCCGAGCTACCGTGGTCGCTATTTGTAGCGGCGCCTCCGTAAGAGCGTGAGTCTATGAGAGAGTGTATTCTGACATAGTATATAATCTATTTGATTATATATTGTGATCTCCTTCCCGCTTCGGTCTTTCATATAGCCAGTCCACGTTGGATGTAGATAAGTCTCTACAGGCTTATATACAGTCAACTGTTCTTAATGCCTGGCAGGATGATGAAAGGTCGTATTGCAGAGATAGAGATCAAATGCCAGGTAAAACCCAACCAGGGACTCTCCGGAAGAATTTCGGTAGCCTCTTCCATGGGTACCAATGCATATTTCATCATTTTTCTTAATGCCTGCTTTGGCATTCCAGGTGGTGACGGTGACGTGCCTCTTTTGATATATTGGTTGAGGTGGTGACGTGCCTCTCTTTGATATGTCTCAAACATGTGTGACTCATAAAGGACAATTGAAATCGGCCCCTTTGATTTCAAAAAACAAAAATTTAAAAAAGTTTGGCAATCCGCCAGGGTGCTGGCCTTAGGGACCTCCCAAAATTGCATAATATATTACGGAATTTATTACATACCCCCATATACTCACATCTAGGGAGCTCCCAAAATTGCATAATAAATTCCGTCATATATTATGCAATTTTGGGAGGTCCCTAAATGTGAGCATATGCCAGTAATTAATTTGTCAATTTAATTAATAAGATCGATTAATCTATACGCAATTTATTGCATAATCTCAAGTACCCACATATGCACACATCTAGGGACCTCACAAAATTGCATAATATATTACATAATTTATTGCATTATCTCAAGTACCCGCATATGTACACATCTAGGGACCTGCCAAAATTGCATAATATATTACGCAATTTATTGCATAATCTCAAGTACCTGCATATGCTCACATCTAGGGAGCTCCCAAAATTGCATAAAATATTACGTAATTTATTGCATATTCTCAAGTACCCACATATGCTCACATCTAGGACCTCCCAAAATTGCATAATATATTACGTAATTTATCTAGGGACCTCCCAAAATTGCATAATATATTACGGAATTTATTAAATACCCAAATATGCTCACATCTAGGGAGCTCCCAAAATTGCATAATATATTAGGAAATTTATTGAATAATCTCAAGTACCCCCATATGCTCACATTTAAGGACATCCCAAAATTGCATAATATATTAGGAAATTTATTACATAGTCTCAAGTACCCCCATATGCTCACATTTAAGGACATCCCAAAATTGCATAATATATTAGGGAATTTATTACATAATCTCAAGTACAACATATGCTCACATCTAGGGACCTCACAAAATTGCATAATATATTAAGCAATATATTGCATAATCTCAAGTACCTGCATATGTACACATCTAGGGACCTCACAAAATTGCATAATATATTAAGTAATTTATTGCATAATCTCAAGTACCCACATATGCTCACATCTAGGGACCTCCCAAAATTGCATAATATATTACGTAATTTATTGCATAATCTCAAGTACCCGCATATGTACACATCTAGGGACCTCCCAAAATTGCATAATACATTACGTAATTTATTGCATAATCTCAAGTACCCGCATATGTACACATCTAGGGAGCACCCAAAATTGCATAATATATTACGTAGTTTATCGCATAATCTCAAGTACCCGCATATGTACACATCTAGGGAGCTCCCAAAATTGCATAATATATTACGGAATTTATTAAATACCCGAATATGCTCACATCTAGGGAGCTCCCAAAATTGCATAATATATTACGTAATTTATTGCATAATCTCAAGTACCCGCATATGTACACATCTAGGGACCTCCCAAAATTGCATAATATATTACGCAATTTATTACATAATCTCAAGTACCCCCATATGCTCACATTTAGGGACCTCATAAAATTGCATAATATATTACGTAATTTATTGCATAATCTCAAGTACCCGAATATGTACACATCTAGGGACCTCCCAAAATTGCATAATATATTACGCAATTTATTACATAATCTCAAGTACCCCCATATGCTCACATTAGGGACCTCATAAAATTGCATAAATATTACGTAATTTATTGCATAATCTCAAGTACCCGAATATGTACACATCTAGGGACCTCCCAAAATTGCATAATATATTACGCAATTTATTACATAATCTCAAGTACCCCCATATGCTCACATTTAGGGACCTCCCAAAATTGCATAATATATTAAGTAATTTATTGCATAATCTCAAGTACCTGCATATCCTCACATCTAGGGAGCTCCCAAAATTGCATAATATATTACGTAATTTATTGCATAATCTCCTCAAGTACCCACATATGCTCACATCTAGGGACCTCACAAAATTGCATAACATATTACGTAATTTATTGCATAATCTCAAGTACCCGCATATGTACACATCTAGGGACCTCACAAAATTGCATAATATATTAGGGAATTTATTACATAATCTCAAGTACCCGCATATGTACACATCTAGGGACCTCCCAAAATTGCATAATATATTACGTAATTTATTGCATAATCTCAAGTACCTGCATATGCTCACATCTAGGGAGCTCCCAAAATTGCATAATATATTACGTAATTTATTGCATAATCTCCTCAAGTACCCACATATGCTCAAATCTAGGGACCTCACAAAATTGCATAACATATTACGTAATTTATTGCATAATCTCAAGGTACCCGCATATGTACACATCTAGGGACCTCACAAAATTGCATAATATATTACGTAATTTATTGCATAATCTCAAGTACTCGCATATGTACACATCTAGGGACCTTTCAAAATTGCATAATATATTACGTAATTTATTGCATAATCTCAAGTACCCGCATATGTACACATCTAGGGACCTCCAAAAATTGCATAACATATTACGTAATTTATTGCATAATCTCAAGTACCCGCATATGTACACATCTAGGGACCTCCCAAAATTGCATAACATATTACGTAATTTATTGCATAATCTCAAGTACCCCCATTTTCTCATATTTAGGGACCTCCCAAAATTGCATAATATATTACGCAATATATTGCATAATCTCAAGTACCTGCATATGCTCACATCTAGGGAGCTCCCAAAATTGCATAATATATTACGTAATTTATTGCATAATCTCAAGTACCCACATATGCTCACATCTAGGGAGCTCCCAAAATTGCATAAAATATTACGTAATTTATTGCATAATCTCAAGTACCTGCATATCCTCACATCTAGGGAGCTCCCAAAATTGCATAATATATTACGTAATTTATTGCATAATCTCCTCAAGTACCCACATATGCTCACATCTAGGGACCTCACAAAATTGCATAATATATTAAG
>NW_021833235.1:0-10000 GCF_006345805.1 Octopus sinensis
ATGAGAATGATGGAACCAATATTGCAAGGTGTCTCATGTGGTGTTCTAATGATGCTTATTATTTTTCATCTTTTCCTTGTTTGTCAGTGGACTGTGCCCATGCTGGGGCACTGCCTTGAAAGGTTATTGTCGAACAAATCTACCCCAGTACTGTTTTCTTTTAAGCTGACGGTTCCTTTTGCTGAACCACTAAGTTACAAGGATGTAAACAAACCAAAACTTAAGTTCTGAGTTCAAATTCCACCGAGGTCGACTTTGCCTTTCATCCTTTCGGGGTTGATTAAATAAGTACCAGTTACGCACTGGGGTCGATATAATCGACTTAATCCATTTGTCTGTCCTTGTTTGCCCTCTCTGTGTTTAGCTCTTTGTGGGTAGTAAAGAAAAAAGTATTAGAGGGGACACACAAACACACATGTCTACATACACTATAGGCTTCTTTCAGTTTCCAGCTCGCAAATCTGCTCCACAAGGCTTTGGCTGGCCCAAGGCTATAGAAAAGAACTTGCTATGCATCATCATCATCGTCGTTTAACGTCCGCTTTCCATGCTGGCATGAGTTGGACGGTTTGATTGAGGACTGGGCAGCCAGAAGGCTTCATCAGGCTCCAATCTGATATCGCAAAGTCTCTACAGCTGGATGCCCTTCCTAATGCCAACCACTCTGAGAATGTAGTAGGTGCTTTTATGTGCCACTGGCACGAGGGCCAGTCAGGCAATACTGGCAACGACCACACTCAAAAGTGTTTTTTACATGGTACCTGCACGGAAGCCAGTCTGGCCACACTGGCAATGACTACACTTGAAATTTTTTTCATGTGCCAGTAAGGCAATGCTGGCAATGATCATGCTTGAATAGTACTTTTTATGCACCACTAGCCTGGGTGCCAGTCAGCAGCCCTGGCAACAAACATGCTTGAATGGTGGTTTTAAGGTTCCACTGGCACGATTGCTAATCAGGCAGTACTGTCATCGGCCACATCATTGATTTTGATTTCACTTGCCTCAATAGGTCTTTGCAAGCAAAGCTTATTGTCCAATGAATGAAGGGTACTCATAAGTGGGCTGGTTATACTCCACTGGCATAGGCCACGGGTTATGATCTCACTTGGCTTGCCGGGTCTTCTCATACACAGCATGTCTCCAAAGTCCTCGGTCACTAGTCATTGCCTCGGTGAGTCCCAATGTTCAAAGGTTGTGCTTCACCACCTCATCCCAGGTCTTCCTGGGTCTACCTCTTCCACATGTTCCTTCAACTGCTAGGGTGTGACACTTTTTCACACAGCTTTCCTCATCCATTCGCAACACATGACCATACCAGTGCAGTCGTTGCTCTTGCACACCACATCTGATGCTTCTTAAGTCCAACTTTTCTCTCAGGGCACCTTCACTCTGTCGTGTATGCACACTGACATTACACATCCAGCGGAGCATACTGGCTTCATTCCTTGCAAGCTAATGCATGTTCTCAGCAGTCACGGCCCTTGTTTCACTGCCATGTAGCATGGCTGTTCATACACATGCATCATACAGTCTACATTTTACTGAGTGACAGGCCCTTTATCACCAGTAGAGGTAGGAGCTCTCTGAACTTTGTCCAGTCTATTTTTATTCTAGCAGCTACACTTTCAGAGCTATCAACTACTACTTGTTTTTCTCCCTGGAATGTGGCAGAAGTTGGTCTCTGCACATTTTCAGTGTTTATTCCTCCTGAGCATCTGCCACATACAAAAACTATCTTCCCAGTTAGCCTTCCTTTGACGTTGCTGCACCTCTTATGTTTCCATAGCTTACACCAGATACAATTTATGGAGTTTCTACCTACGCCTTTTCTACAGATTGAGCAGGACCATCTACCTGAAGGGATTTGTGGTTTGTCTGCCGTCCTACTTATTAGGACTTTGGTTTCAGCTAGTTTGACTCTAAGGCCCTTCGATTCTAATCCTTGCTTCCACACCTGAACCTTTTCCTCTAGTTCTGATAGTGACTCAGCAATTAGAGCAAGGTCATCAGCATAGAAAAGCTCCCAGGGTCATCCTGTTTTGAATTCCTCTCTTACCTGGAGGACTATGATGAATAAGTGGGGGCCAAGGATTGATCCTTGGTGGACCCCTACCCAGAATTCTTCACTGTACTCATTGCCAACCCTCACCTTACTGACAGCATCCCTGTACATGGCTTGCACAGCTCTCACTAACCATTCATCTATCCGTAGTTTCCTCATTGACCACCAGATAAGGGATCAGGGGACTCTGTCAAAGGCTTTCTCCATGTCAACAAAATCCAGGTACAGAGGTTGATTTTTGGCTAGGTATTTCTCTCGCAGCTGTTTTACCAGAAATATAGCATCAGTGGTGCTTTTCCCTGGCACAAACCCAAACTGCATCTCATCTAGACTGACTCTCGTGTTTGGGAAACAAGAATCTTGCCACACCTGTGCCTATATACAGGGTGTGGTGAATAAACTGTTGTCTAAATTAGACAAAAATGAAAATAACACTGACACCTCATTTTAACAGATATACTTACCAAAATTATGTAAAAATATCTTGAAATACTAAAGAGTAAATTTATTCAATAAAATCACCATTGGCTCCAACCATAACCTCAAGACGTCTTCGGAATCTCTGGCAATCTCTGGATGTTCTCCTTGTTTAAGTTGGTGAATGCTGCCATAAACCTTGCCTTCAGTTCATCTTTTGTATTACAAGAAGTTTTGTTGGTCTCTCACTCGACTGCACCCCGCGCATAATAATCAAGGGGGTTGCAGTCTGGGGAGTTAGATGGCCAGATGTTAGATGTGGTGTGGTTGCAGAAATTGTCTGACAGCCATGACTGGGGTCTCCTGGTTGTATGGCATGGTGCAGAGTCCTGTTGCCAGACATAGGGTCTTCCAGTAGCCAGCCTCTTGAGCCAGGGCAGCACTATCCCCTCCAGGCATTTGATGTAGGCCTCTGTGTTGAGTCTAAACCCATGTGGGAAGATGAATGGAGGCATAATGTTGGCATCACTAGTGATCACTCCAAACACCATGATGTTGACTGGATGTTTGATTTTTATCAGTCACAGTACCTGTCCCGAGATTGCAGTGTCTTCAGATTGACACCTGAACACTCTGAAATGTTTGTATTAGAGCTTCCTGCATGAATGTCAGGCAGTACAGCATGTCGTTTCCAAATATCTGGTGCTGGTTTTCTCACAGACGGTGCCCAACTGACCCTACTATACTGTGTAGTCAACAAAATCAAAAACAAACAATGTGCATGCATGAAATTAAAAGTATAAAATGGCAATAATTTTACCCACTGCACACTGTATGTATATATATATTATATTATTATATATATATATATATGGGGTCATCCCTTAGATAATGCGGGTTTTTTATCCATTTACTTTTCAAAATTATGATAAAGTTCTTTTTTAATCTAAAATAATACTCTCCTTCATTTTCTACAATGCTCTTTCATCTATCTGGTAGATTTGCAAGGGCCCTCTTCTCAAAATTCACTGGTCTATAATGAAAAATACTCCTCTAGTACTGTTCTGACCTCATCTACAGAGTTTGTATTTTTTCCGCCCAAATGATTTTGAAGACTGCAGAATAAATGAAAATGCTGATTTGCAAAAATTCTTCTTTGCACTGATACAAGAATGTGAATGGGGGTTTTTGGTTTTTTTTTTTTATTTGATGTGGTGAAATCAATTTTCTGAACAGTTTTGCTCTATCACCTCTAGATTTTTGGCTTTACTCTCTCTCTCTCTCTCTTTTACTTGTTTCAGTCATTTGACTGCGTCCATGCTGGAGCACCGCCTTTTAGTCGAGCAAATCGACCCCGGGACTTATTCTTTGTAAGCCCAGTACTTATTCTATCGGTCTCCTTTGCCGAACTGCTAAGTGACGGGGACGTAAACACACCAGCATCGGTTGTCAAGCAATGCTAGTGGGACAAACACTGACACACAAACACACACACACACACACACACACACACACACACACACACACACACACACACACATATATATATACATATATACGACAGGCTTCTTTCAGTTTCCATCTATTAAATCCACTCACAAGGCATTGGTCGGCCCGGGGCTATAGCAGAAGACACTTGCCCAAGATGCCACGCAGTGGGACTGAACCCGGAACCATGTGGTTGGTTAACAAGCTATTTACCACACAGCCACTCCTGCGCCTTTCATATGTCTCATTTTAATTATGCTGCATATAAATTCAAAATATGTTTATTTCATCCTTTACAAAGGTGTGTTACAGAGAAAAGAAAACAGCATAGATACAGAACATTGATGGAACTAAATTATTTGGAAAATCCAGTACACACAAATCATAGTACAGCAGACATTCATAAGTGAATTCTTTTGGACAATATATATATATATATATATGGGGGTCATCCTTTAGATAATGCGGGTTTTTTATCCATTTACTTTTCAAAATTATGATAAAGTTCTTTTTTAATCTAAAATATACTCTCCTTCATTTTTTACAATGCTCTTTCATCTATCTGGTAGATTTGCAAGGGCCCTCTTCCCAAAATAAAGGGATCTTTATATGTAACTAGTATGTCTGGGATGTCACGCAAGAGCATCCAGCAAAAGTCCCCCATGATGCTGAGGTTCCACTTACCTTGGTTGTTGCTCTCCATCTTAGTAATATTTTGGTAATACCTTTCCCCATGTTCACCACTCACTGCTCCGAGCTTTGGAGGGAAGAAGTTGAGGTGGAAGTGGAGAAAGTGAATTTTGAGTAATATTCGGCATCCCATATCCTCATAAGACTGTAGCAACTTCTTGATACACTCTTGGTAATCTAGTACCCATGTGTTACTAAGGAAGCCATGGCAGACTGACTTAAATGCTTCCCATAATCTCAGTTTCTTTAAGGTAAGAAGCTCCTCAAAATCCTTATCCTTCAGCACCTCTAGGTTGATTCTAAGGCCCTTTGATTCAGGGCCATCTACCTGAAGGGATTTGTGGTTTGTCTGCCGTCCTCCTTATAAGGACTTTGGTTTCAGCTAGGTTGATTCTAAGGCCCTTTGATTCTAATCCTTGCTTCCACACCTGAACCTTTTCCTCTAGTTCTGATAGTGACTCCGCAATTAGAGCAAGGTCATCAGCATAGAAAAGCTCCCAGGGGCATCCTGTTTTGAATTCCTCTCTTACCAGGGGCTATGATGAATAAGTGGGGTGCCGAGGATTGATCCTTGGTGGACCCCTACCAGAAACGAAGTTGCCCTCCTTGAGCTTAGAACTCCGAGCTGGGGAAAAGGTGCACAAGTGTTGGAAGGCAGCACCATTTTTGACTATGGCCTTCATAAAGTTCTTCATTAAACCAAGCTTGACATGAAGAGTCGGAAGAAGCACCTTGTTTATGTTCATCAGAGGATTCTCTTGGACACTGTGTTAACCAGGCATGAAAGTGCTCCTAGCTCCCCTGTCCTTCTGCTTGTAGTGCTTGGACACAGCCTGACTGTCCCAGAGACAGAGAAAGCAACAGTATCTTGTGAAGCTCACTTGCATACTCATATGGAGCCCAATAACCTTGAGGTCCCCACAGAGACTCTACTGCTACAGGTCTTACAACTCCTTCAGATGGACTGAGTAGGCAGTCGGAATGCTTGGGTATTTATTTCCATTGTGCAGGAGCACAGCCTTCAGACTTGGAAGAATCTATGAAAAGACACCAGTCTGAGGAATTTTGTGGGGAAACGAAGGAAGGTGAACAAGCCAGAGACAGTTGTGCTGTAGCACAACCTGCTTTTCCTGTCAAAGACCGAAGCAAAGTCCTGGTTCCATGTCCTGAAATTGATGATCCTTCTCTTCTAGTTCCTCAATAGTTACAATAGGATTTTGTTCCACCAGGGTTTTGCAGGACGTCTTCATTGAGCTCTACAAATCTTCCATGACGAGGCTTGTCTTCTAGGCTGTAGTTTCCGGCTCGAAATTTCTGGAACCACTGTTGACACTGGTTTACACTTATTATCCATATTCTACATTAATATTCCTCACACTTTCTGTTGCGTTGTTGCCTTTATTGAACTCATAAAGCAAAATATGCCAAATATACTCCTTTGTCACTTCCATTATAGCTTTGAAAAAATAACTTGACCAGGTTCCACTGCTTAACCCTTTTGTTACTAACCCGGCCGTAGCCGGCCGAAAAATTTTTTGGTTTATAATACCAACCCGGCCATACCCGGCCGTGAGAACCCATTGTTATTTAAATGTAAATTTGAACCCAAATCTCGTTGGTACATTCGTTAAAGCATGTGATTTCACATTGTAAATAGTTAAGTTATAGTATCCGACATTGCTTGAAGTGATATCTCAACTCAGTGAATTTTGGGAGATTTTTTTCCACACGTTTTTCAGAATCGATTTTTCTTCAACTTTGAAAATGGATAGGAGTTTCATGTTATCAAGCATTGATTCCGAATTTAAAGCTTTGTCAACGGAAAATAGGGAGATATTGAGAAAAAGAATGAAATAGGTACTAAAGCACGTGGTGTACAAAATAATGTCAGGGGCTCTGACTGTTGCTTAGATAGATTATGAGCAAGGTCATTTAGGTCTTCCTGCATAATCCAGTGGGACTCATTGCCATTTGCTCCTGAATAAACAGACAATTGTCTTCAGAAGAGATCAACTTGGCACAACCTTCCCCTGAAGGCATTTCTTCATCTGATGAAGGAAGAAGATCCCTATTTCCTGGGGGTGTAGGGACAGGGAGATCATCTGAGTGGGAAACGGGTCTCATAGCTGAGGGAAGGTTGGGATACTTGATTTTTTTTTTCTAGAAGAAGCACTGAAACCTGTTATATTTGTTCAACAAAAATATAGACGTAGGAGTGGCTGTGTGGTAAGTAGCTTGCTTACCAACCACATAGTTCCAGGTTCAGTCCCACTGCGTGGCACCTTGGGCAAGTGTCTTTTACTATAGCTTCAAGCCGACCAAAGCCTTGTGAGTGGATTTGGTAGATGGAAACTGAAAGAAGCCCATCGTATGTATGTATATATATATATGTGTGTGTGTGTGTGTGTATTTGTCTCCCCCCCCCCAACATCGCTTGACAACTGATGCTAGTGTGTTTAAGTTCCTGTAACTTAGCGGTTCGGCAAAAGAGACCGATAGAATAAGTACTAGGCTTATAAAGCATAAGTCCTGGAGTCAGTTTGCTCAACTAAAGGCGGTGCTCCAGCATGGCCACAGTCACATGACTGAAACAAGTAAAAGAGAGAGTAAAGAGTATATGTGTTTACATGAATTGTCGCAAAATCATTATGTATATTTCAATAACTAGAGGTGATGAATGAAAACTGGTCTTGTATCTGAAGTCAGCACCCCACAAATTAGGCTAGATCAACTATTTTTATGCCTGCTTCAATTTCTCTGTAAACCAGTGTGATCAGATGGGGCAGCATCTGGCGAATATGGTGGGTGGGGTATCGTTCCCCATTCAAAATTGCTCCAGCCTTTGGAATGTCACCCTCACTGTATGCAGCTGAGCATTATCCTAAAGCAGTGGTTTTCAACCAGGGTTCCTCGGAACCTTAGGGTTCCACCAGTACAGTCCAAGGGTTCCGCAAGAAGTTACAAAACTGCTAAAATCGGCAGTAATTTTTAATTCTCCTGTGCAGATATGTATGCATAAGACTATTAAATTATTGCACAGGGGTTCCTTGAGCCAGTGGAGTGTTTCCTTGGGGTTCCGTTCCAGCAAAAAGTTTGAAAAGCACTGTCCTAAAGGAAGAACACCTTTCATCTTGAAACCAAAGATGGTTGTTTTTCTCCAAGTGCAGGAATTGGTGAATGGTTGAATGACCAAATCCAAGCTTCTCTTCTAGTTCCTCAATAGTTAGAATAGGATTTTGTTCCACCAGGGTTTGCAGGATGTCTTCATTGAGCTCTACAAATCTTCCATGACGAGGCTCGTCTTCTAGGCTGTAGTTTCCGGCCCAAAATTTCTGGTTTACATTTATTATCCATATACTGCATTAATATTCCTCACACTTTCTGTTGCGTTGTTGCTTTTATTGAACTCATAGGCACAGGAGTGGCTGTGTGGTAAGTAGCTTGCTTACGAACCACATGGTCCGGATTTATTTCCCACTGCGTGGCACCTTGGGCAAATGTCTTCTACTATAGCCTCAGGCCGACCAAAGCCTTGTGAGTGGATTTGGTAGACGGAAACTGGAAGAAGCCCGTCGTATATATGTATGTATATGTATGTGTGTATATGTTTGTGTGTTTGTCCCTCCACCATTGCTTGACAACCGATGCTGGTGTGTTTACGTCCCCGTAACTTAGCGGTTCAGCAAAAGAGACCGATAGAATAAGTACTCGGCTTACAAAGAATAAGTCCTGGGGTCGATTTATTCGACTAAAAGGCGGTGCTCCAGCATGGCCGTAGTCAAATGACTGAAACAAGTAAAAGAATAAAAGAGTATACCTTAGTATTTCTTCCAAAATTCTATACACTCTGGGAACGATATATTTTCACAGTTTATCCAGTACAACCCTTAAACAAGTAAATAGTATTTTCCTAAACAATAGATCTACTTATTTCGGTTAGTGACTTATTCACGAATATACCAACACGTGTGCCCCTGAGGGTAATATTCTGTGGAAACGCACAAAAGCCCTTTTCAGAGTTATTTACTTTCAATTACTCTTTTACTTGTTTCAGTCATTTGACTGTGGCCATGTTGTAGCACCGCCTTTAGTCGAGCAACTTGACCCCGGGACTTATTCTTTTTGTAAGCCCAGTACTTATTCTATCGGCCTATTTTGCCAAACCGCTAAGTAACGGGGACATAAACACGCCAGAATCGGTTGTCAAGCAATGCTAGGGGGATAAACACACACACACAAACATACACACACACACACACACACAAACATACACACACACACACACACACACACCACACACACACATATATATATATATATATATACACACATATATACACATATATACGACAGGCTTCTTTCAGTTTCCTTCTACCAAATCCACTCACAAGGCATTGGTCGGCCCGGGGCTATAGCAGAAGACACTTGCCCAAGATGCCACGCAGTGGGACTGAACCCGGAACTATGTGGTTGGTAAGCAAGCTACTTACCACATACCCACTCCTACGCCTATGTACATTATTTACATTATTATGTACATTATTTACATTTGATGGATATTTGTCCTCATCTTGTTTGTAAGATTCACATGATGGTATTCCATTAAGACCTATACTTAGCTGTTGAGGTTCAGCATGTCATCCACTGAGCCGCTTCCTTGTGGATATAATCAGTCCATTAGCAGGAAAGTCAACATCGTACGCGAAGAATTCCACCCACTTCAAAGGATTAACCAAGGTTACCCCCATTGAATCCGACCAGATGGTGAGTCTAGCTGTGATAAGTCTTCACCAAAGTCTCAACTGGTGAAGCACTATCAGTGATACAAGAAAAACTAGTGACAGACACCCATCTAAAAGAATGCACTAGTATACCAATAAGAAACTTGATGGAAATGTTGACCTGTGGAGAAACTACCTACTTCAGTATGGACACTGATATATATCGACAAGAAGAGGGTTTAGCTATGGGTTCACCATTATCACCGATAATAGCCAATATATACATGGAATACTTTGAGAATTTGGCTTTAGGATCAACACCACTAAAACCAACCCTATGGCTGCGATATGTTGATGACACCTTTTTACTCTGGCCCCACCAGGAAGGTGTCCAAGTGCTATAGATCATGTGAACTCAATAAAGCCATCCATACAGTTCACAATGGCAAAGGAAAAAGACAATCAACTAACATTCCTGGACGTATTAATAACGCGCATCAAGAATGGATTCAGGACATCCGTATACTGCAAGCCGACCTTCACTGGATGATACTTCAACTTCAATTCCTACCAACCATAGAGTGTAAAGAGAGGGATTGCTCAGTGTCTGAAACAGGGA
>NW_021833235.1:15000-60000 GCF_006345805.1 Octopus sinensis
GCATTTAATACTTGTTACTCGTCGATGGCCCTTCCTCCCCCTTAGTAAAAATTTCTAGATTCACCTGCTCCTGGTGGTAGTGACAGACGACGTACACCTCTCTCTCAGTTTCTGCCTTTCTTTCTGTCATTCTAATTTCCCCTCCTTTCATTTCTTGCACTCTCTTCCCTCTCCTCATCCCCCTCTCTCATACTGTTTTTGTTTTGTTTTTGCAAATTCCACGTTTACTTCCTCCGTCGTCCCCACCTCTATTATGACATTCACCACATTCCTCACTATCTTCTCCTCTCACTCTTCCTCACTCTTACATCTCATTCTGTCTTTCTACACATCTCACGTTCTCACTCTCTCTCTCTCTCTCTCGCATATTTTAATTCTTTCCTTGCCACTCCTGTTCTTACTGCATGGTCTCTTTCCTTCCTCCCCCTCATACTCCCAATCTCTCACACCTTAGTAACATTTTTCTCTCCTTACTCTCTCACTCTTTTCTCTGTTTCTCCTCCTCTCACTCCCTTTATCTCTCGCCTCCTACCAAGTCTACTTCCTCCACCTTCCTCTACTTGTATGTTAGAACTTCTTTCTTCCGCCAGTAACTTTTTCATATGTACGACTTTTTCTCTCCCCCTCTCTATTTCTTTACCACTTTTCTCTCTCCTTTCACCCTCTCTATCCCTCTTTCTTTTTCTTCCTCTCTCTTTGTCTCTATCTGTCCCTCTATCTCTGTGTCTAGCTCTTTCTCCTCACTCTCTTTGTCTAGCTTTCTCCTCTCTCTCTTTGTCTAGTTCTTTTTCCTTCTTTCTCTCTCCTCTCTCTCTATCTACTTCTTTCTCCTCTCTTTCTCTCTTTCTCCTCCTCTCTTTCTCCTCTCTTTCTCTCTTTCTCCTCTCTTTATCTCTTTCTCCTCTCTTTCTCCTCTCTTTCTCTCTTTCTCCTCTCTCTCTTTGTCTAGTTCTTTCTCCCCTCTCTTTGTCTAGTTCTTTCTCCTTTCTCTCTGCCTCTATATCTCCCTGTACCCCCCCTTTTCTATCTCCTTCTCTCTCCTTTTCTATCTCCTTCTCTCTCCCCTATATCCCCGTCTCTGTCTATCTGCCTCTCTCTTTCTCTATTTCGCATATTTTCTTCCTTCATTTCCCTTCTCTCTTTCTCTCTCTCTCCATATGATCAGATGTCGGTGATGGCAATGAAGGATGGTTTTGCTCACTGACGGTGACAGTAGTAGTGATCGTAGTAATAGTAGTAGTAGTAGTAGTAGTAGTAATAATAACAACAACAACAATAATAATAATGGTCTTAAGTCTTGGCAGCGTCGGCGTTGACGTTAATAAGGGTGGCTGGTATTTGACGTTAGCAGCAATGACGGTGATGACGATTATGATGATGATGATAATAGTAGTGATGATGATGCCAGCCAGAATCCAGTTTGCTTAGAAAACAAACCAAACTTTGTAGTTCCTACTACTATATGTCACTTACTAAATTTAGACTGGAAGTTTTGCAATGTTTGGTGTGAGTTCTAGTGTATGTATGTATGTATGTATTTTACACTTGTGTACATATATATATATATATATATATATATATATATATATAACGTGTGTGTGTGTGTGTATATATAATTTACATGCATATTGTGTATGTGTAAATAGAATTATGTATACACATATATCTAATAACATTTGTGTGTAGGATGTCTCAGAATTAACTATAGATAGTCAATTCGTAGTTAATTCTGTGACCCTGTATAATATTCGTGTGTTTGTGCATAATCATCATCATCATCCTTTAAAGTCCATTTTCGATGCTGGCATGGGGCTGTTGTTGCGCGCGTGCGTGCGTCTATTTATATATAGACACACTTGTGCATCTACCTTCATACATATATTTGTAGTTCTTGTAATATTTATTACTGATGATGGTAAATAGGGATGAGGGGACGGCGATGTGATGAGTAAAATTTTTATGTAAGGTATGAAGTAAAATCGTGGGAACCCTTTTGTTACTGTATTTATTTATTTTGAGATGTTCTGTGTTTCTTCCAATTATTTTAAATATAACAAAGAATTTAGTAAAATAACTTAGTTATCATTAAGCTAGTGTTAGGAACATAAATTGTGTCTAAGGTTTGGTGGAAGATTTTAATTCAGAACTTTTGACAAGACATTTGTACTACAGAACTAGAGGCTGTTTCAGCTGGGTTGGTATTGAAAGGGCTAAGAATGGTTTCTCTATTATATATCTTAACCCTTTTGTTACCATATTTCTGTTAAAAGATGCTCTGTGTGTCTTTGAGCTAATTTTAAATATAACAAAGAATTTAGTAAAATAACTTAGTTATCATTAAGCTAGTGTTAGGAACATAAATTGTGTCTAAGGTTTGGTGGAAGATTTTAATTCAGAACTTTTGAAAACAAGACATTTGTACTCAGAGCCAGAGCCAGTTTCAGCCGGGTTGGTATTAAAAGGGCTAAGAATGGTTTCTCTATTATATATTTTAACCCTTTTGTTACCATATTTCTGTTAAAAGATGCTCTGTGTGTCTTTGAGCTAATTTTAAATATAACAAAGAATTTAGTGAAATAACTTAGTTATCATTAAGCTAGTGTTAGGAACATAAATTGTGACTAAGTTTTGGTGGAAGATTTTAATTCAAAACTTATGAAAACAAGACATTTATACTCAGAGCCAGAGCTGGTTTCAGCCAGGTTGGTATTGAAAGGGTAAATGAGTAAACGAGAACCTCTTGATCTGTATTGATGTGAATAAGATATTACTGAGAAACTGAAGAAGTATTTGTTTGGGATTAATGAAACATTCCTGGTGAAGAATAAAACAGGATATCTTTTCTCCAAGAAACATTTGTGAACTGGTAGTCATTAAGAACATTTTGCAAAACTTGGTACCCTCTGTTGGGGGGAAAGTTGGTACCTGAAATTTGGTACACTCTGTTGGGGGGAAAGTTTGTACCTGAAACTTGGTACCCTTTGTTGGGGGAAGGTTGGTACCTGAAACTTGGGAAACTTGGTACACTCTGTTGGGGGGAAAGTTTGTACCTGAAACTTAGTACCCTCTGTTGGGAGAAAGTTGGCACCTGAAACTTGGTACACTGTTGGGGGAAAGTTGGTACCTGAAACGTGGTACCCTCTGTTGGGGGAAAGTTTGTACCTGAAACCTGGTACCCTCTGTTGGGGGGGGAAAGTTTGTACCTGAAACTTGGTACTCTCTGTTAGGGGAAAAGTTTGTACCTGAAACTTGGTACACTCTGTTGGGGGGAAAGTTTGTACCTGAAACTTGGTACACTCTGTTGGGGTAAAGTTTGTACCTGAAACTTGGTACACTCTGTTGGGGGAAAGTTTGTACCTGAAACTTGGTACACTCTGTTGGGGGGAAAGTTTGTACCTGAAACTTGGTACCCTCTGTTGGGGGAAAGTTGGTACCTGAAACTTGGTACACTCTGTTGGGGGGAAAGTTGGTACCTGAAACTTGGTACTCTCTGTTGGGGGAAAGTTTGTACCTGAAACTTGGTACACTCTGTTGGGGGGAAAGTTTGTACCTGACACTTGGTACCCTCTATTGAGGGAAAGTTGGTATCCTCTGTTGGGAGAAAGTTGGTACCCTCTTTTGGGGGAAAGTTGGTACACTCTGTTAGGGGAAAGTTGGTACCTGAATCTTGGCACCGTCCGTTGGGAGAAAGTTGGTACCTGAAACTTGGTACCCTCTGTTGAGAGAAAGTTGGTACCCTCTGTTGGGGGAAAGTTGGTACCCTCTGTTGGGAGAAAGTTGGTACCCTCTTTTGGGGGAAAGTTGGTACCTGAATCTTGGCACCGTCCGTTGGGAGAAAGTTGGTACCTGAAATTTGGTACTTGAGTTGGAGGGGGTTTGGTATTCTGTATTGGAGGAAACTAGATACCCTTATATTTGTCAACCCTCACCTGTTTCCAAGCAAGGTTAAATTTTCCCCACAGTTGAACATATTTTCATGGAATATTATGGTCAGGCCCACTTAGAACTATTACAAAATATCAAAACTAGGAGACAAACATATGCACATACATACATACATGTGTGTATACTCTTTACTCTTTTACTTGTTTCAGTCATTTGACTGCGGCCATGCTGGAGCACCGCCTTTAGTTGAGCATATCGACCCTGGGACTTATTCCTTTATAAGCCCAGTACTTATTCTATCGGTCTCTTTTTGCCGAACCGCTAAGTGACAGGGACGTAAACACACCAGCATCGGGGACAAACACAGGCACACAAACACACACACACATATATATATATATACATATATACGACAGGCTTCTTTCAGTTTCCGTCTACCAAATCCACTCACAAGGCATTGGTCGGCCCGGGGCTCTAGCAGAAGACACTTGCCCAAGATGCCATGCAGTGGGACTGAACCCGGAACCATGTGGTTGGTTAGCAAGCTACTTACCACACAGCCACTCCTGCGTATATGCACTAAATCCACTGAAGTGTATTTGTTTCACTTATTTTCAGTCTCCTTTGTATATCTTCTGCATTCAATGCCTGTGTCTTTTTTTAACCGTGCAACAATGCACGTGCATTGTGCAAACTTAATACAATCTACCTTGAACTAAAAAACAGAACCAGCAGAAAACTTGATACCCTTCACCAACCTTTGCTTGTTTTCAAGCAGTGTTAAAATTTTCCTCACAGTTGGACATGTTTTTTGCATGGAAGATTGAAACTGAACAACTCTGCTTGCATTATGGCTGGGCCTACTTAGAACTAATGCAAAATAAAAATACTAGGAGACATTCACACTCATACATGTATGTACACACACCCAACACTGGTTTCTAATATTATGAATCCACTGGAATATATTTGCTTAATTTATCTTGGCTGTGTGGTAAGTAGCTTGCTAACCAACCACATGGTTCCGGGTTCAGTCCCACTGCGTGGCATCTTGGGCAAGTGTGTTCTGCTATAGCCCCGGGCCGACCAATGCCTTGTGAGTGGATTTGGTAGATGGAAACTGAAAGAAGCCTGTCGTATATGTGTATATATATATATATATATATATATATATATATGTATATATATGTGTATGTGTCTGTGTTTGTCCGACCAACATCGCTAGACAACTGATGCTGGTGTGTTTATGTCCCCGTTACTTAGCAGTTTGGTAAAAGAGACCGATAGAATAAGTACTGGGCTTACAAAGAATAAGTCCTGGGGTCGATTTGCTCGACTAAACGCGGTGCTCCAGCATGGCCGCAGTCAAATGACTGAAACGAGTAAAAGAGTATATCTTCTGCTTTCAATGCCTCTGCCTTGTTAACCATGCAGCATGCATTTCATTGTGCAAACCTAGTACAATCTACCCTTTATTCAGAAAGGGAGAACCTCTTCATCACCAGCAGACATTAGTAGCTCCCTGAATTTTTTCTGTTATTCTGGCAATTATGCCTTCAGAATATCTTCATATACTCTTTTACTCTTTTACTTGTTTCAGTCATTTGACTGCGGCCATGCTGGAGCACTGCCTTTAATCGAGCAACTCGACCCCAGGACTTATTCTTTTGTAAGCCCAGTACTTATTCTATCGGTCTCTTTTGCCGAACCACTAAGTAACGGGGACATAAACACACCAGCATCGGTTGTCAAGCAATGCTAGGGGGACAAACACAGACACGCAAACATACACATGCACATATATATATATATATATATATATATATATATATATATATATATATATACACAACGGGCTTCTTTCAGTTTCCGTCTACCAAATTCACTCACAAGGCTTTGGTCGGCCCGAGGCTATAGTAGAAGACACGTGCCCAAGGTGCCATACAGTGGGACTGAACCCGGAACCATGTGGTTGGTAAGCAAGCTGTGGCTGATGAAATCACCTAGGTAACAGAAAATGCAGTCTATTTTTATGGGACCTGCCACATGTTGGAGGGAACTTACTTTACTGTTGCCTGAGTGCTAACAATGCTTATACAGCTGACAGCTCACTCTGAAGTCTTTTATATCTGTTATTCTGACTGTGACCCATCTGCATCTCTTGTGCATCCATAGTTTATACTAACATTGGCATGGCTGCATTGTTAAGGAGCTCACTTAGTAACCATGTAGTTTCAGGTTCAGTCCCACTGTGCAGCACCTGTCAGACTGCTGAAAGCATCTGAGCAGGTCTCTGAGGCATTTGCATCCCCGTCTGTTCCTATCTCTGCCCACATAGTCTACACCAGTGCTTTTCAAACTTTTTGCTGAAGCGGAACCCCAAGGAAACATTCCACTGGCTCGAGGAACCCCTGTGCAATAATTTAATTGTCTTATGCACACATAACTGCACAGGAGAATTAGAAATTACTGTCGATTTTAGCATTTTTCTAACTTCTTGCAGAACCCCTGCACTGTACTGGCGGAACCCTAAGGTTCCGTGGAACGCTGTTTGAAAACCACTGGTCTAGATGCGTGTCCAAGGTAGCATTCCAATCTCCCACTAAAAGTAAAGGGCGAGACGTTCCTTGGAATACTTCTAGAAATTGAAAGTAATCCGGCTGACCTGTTAAAGGCGGTGCATGGACTGATACGAGTTGAAAAGCACATCCATTGCTGCCATCGACATCCAGGACAATCAGTCTACCCTCCAGGTCTACAAATCTTGTCTTTACTTTGAGATCCAGACTCTTGCGAAAAAGTACTGCCGTGCCACTACCGCCCATTTTATATATATATATATATATATATATATATATTGTATATAATGTACACCGGAGTAAGTACATAAATGTGAAACAAGGTGGAAAAAAGAGTACTCAAATACCAGTGGTAGAGTAATATGCTTTATTTAAAAGCAGCAGAAATATAATGTATATATATGTAGTATATAATGTATATATATATATGTAGTATATAATGTATATATATATGTAGTATATAATGTATATATATGTAGTATATAATGTATATATATATGTAGTATATAATGTATATATATATGTAGTATATAATGTATATATATATGTAGTATATAATGTATTTATATATGTAGTATATAATGTATTTATATATGTAGTATATAATGTATTTATATATGTAGTATATATCATCATCATCGTTTAATGTCCACTTTTCATGCTAGCATGGGTTGGACGATTGACTGAGGGCTGGTGAACCAGATGGCTGTACCAGGCTTCAATCTTGATCTGGCAGAGTTTCTAGAGCTGGATGCCCTTCCTAACGCCAACCACTCCGAGAGTGTAGTGGGTGCTTTTATGTGCCAGTCAGGATGTACTGGCAATGACCTTGCTCGAAACTTTTACACATGCCACTGGCACAGGTGCCAGTAAGGCAACGCTGGTAATGATCACGCTTGAATGGTGTCTTTTACATGCCACTGGCATGGAGGCCAGATAGCCCCTCTGGCAATGATCATGCTTGGATGGTGCTCTTAATACCATACTAGCACGGTGTTTGAGTTCAAATGGTGCCTTTTTTAAGTGCCACTGACACGGAAGCCGGTTAGCCGCTCTGTCAATGATCACGCTCGTAAGGTGCTCTTTGCACCCTGCTAGCACGGATGCCAATCGTCGATTTTGATTTCACTTGCCACAACAGGTCTTCGCAAGCAGAGTTTTAGTGTCCAAAGAAGGAAAAGGTACGCATAACTGGGCTGGTTACGCCCCTGGCATAGGCCATGAGATTATGGTTTCATTTGGCTTGCCGGGTCTTCTCATGCACGGTATATTTCCAAAGGTCTTGGTCACTAGTCATTTCCTTGGTGGGGCCTAAATTTCGAAGGTTGTGCTTCACCACCTCATCCCAGGTCTTCCTGGGTCTACCTCTTCCACAGGTTCCCTCAACTGCTAGGGTGTGGCACTTTTTCACACAGCTGTCCTCATCCATTCTCGCTACATGACCATACCAGCGCAGTCGTCTCTCTTGCACACCACAACTGATGCTTCTTAGGTCCAACATTTCTCTCAAAGTACCTACACTCTGTCGAGTATGCACACTGACATTACACATCCATTAGAGCATACTGGCTTCATTCCTTGCGAGCTAATGCATGTCCTCAGCAGTCACAGCCCATGTTTCACTGCCATGTAGCATGGCTGTTCATACACATGCATCATAGTCTACCTTATATATAGTATATACTTTTTACTTGTTTCAGTCATTTGACTGTGGTCATGCTGGAGCACCGCCTTTAGTCAAACAAATTGACCCTAGGACTTATTCTTTGTAAGCCTAGTACTTATTCTATCGGTATCTTTTGCCGAACCGCTAAGTTACGGTGACGTAAACACACCAGCATTGGTTGCCAAGCGATGTTGGGAGACAAACACAGACACACAAACATATACACACACATAAATATATATATATGTATATAAAATAAATATAAGAGAGTGGTCACTATATGGCTCACTCTAGCACCAGTTAATCCAAAGGTTTCAACCACTAAAAATACATGCTTCCCAGAAAGTCAGTACGATTGTTAGCTCACACGGACAGGGCAAATAAAAAATAACAAAATACAGATTATTTTGGGACATTGTTTCGCTATTAATGAATTAAATGTAATTTTATTACAAAAAAATCCACTTGTAGCTCGTCAGCCAAAACTATCTGGATGAAATCCACTCAATCACAACGCCAGATTTTACCATAACGATAAAACGCGTGTGGTTCAATGATTACATCCGACGTTATGATTCAAATGCCCCAACTAACAGCGCGCCAAACTTCACGGAAAACAAATATATATATGTATATACATATATACAACGGGCTTCTTTTCAGTTTCCGTCTACCAAATCCACTCACAAGTCTTTGGTCGACCCGAGTCTATAGTAGAAGACACTTGCCCAAGGAGCCACGCAGTAGGACTGAACCCAGAACCTTGTTCTCTGAGGTTAAGTTAAGTTAATTTTTTGGCTCAAAAAGCAAGGCCATGTAGGGGGACATGGAGTTATGTACAGGGTGGTGTTCATGCAAAGAGTTCAGGCCATTTGTGGTCAAGAGAGACTTTGAACCAAGCGGTCGTAGGCATCTTCACTATCTCGTCCGGCAGCTTATTCCACGGATCCGCAACCTGGACGGAGAAAGCCCCTCTCCTTCGATTGAGATGAAATCATCGCAGATAGAGCTTTTCGGAGTGACCCTGCAGCCGACGCTCTGGAGCAGGAGTGAAGAACAGCTCTTTCTAGAGGTTACACTTTCCGCGTTCAGTTACACTTCTTCAAGGCAGTGCCCCAACACGGCCACAGTCTAATGACTGAAACAAGTAAATGGTAAACAATAAAGGTCCTTGTCACTTTGTTACATGTAGGGTACCTGGGACCATATTATGTAATGCTCCTTTTTCCTGACAGCAGATTGTGTAGGGTGAGGAAGATTTGGCTGCTGTTTCTAACTGGTTGACCATATTGGCATCATTGATCTTCTCTTGTGGTTGATGTATTTGGCACGACATACTGTTTATGATACATGTGTATGTGTGTAATTTGAGGGAGATTTAGCTGCTATTTGATGACACCAGTGTGATTTGCCTGAACTTTTCTTGTGGTTGAGGACCATGATGATGATGGTGATGGTGATGACAATATTGTCATGATTTTGTAATGAGTAAAACTGCCTTTGTGTGTGTGTGTGTGTGATAGAGATTTGAGGTAGATCTGGCTGCTATTTCTAACAGATTGACCAGTCACATCACCATCATTGAACTTCTTGTGGTAGATAATAATGGTGGTGGTGGTGATGGTGGTGGTGGTGGTGATGATGGATGGTGGTGGTGGTGGTGATGATGATGATGGTGGTGATGATGGTGGTGATGATGGTGGTAATGATGGTGGTGATGACGACGATGGTGGTGGTGGTGATGGTGGTGGTGGTGATGATGGTGGTGGTGATGGTGTGATGACGATGACAGTCGTGGTGATGATGGTAGTGATGGTGGTGGTGATGGTGATGATGGTGATGGTGGTGAATATGGTGGTGGTGATGACGATGGTGGTGATGACGATGGTGGTGATGATGGTGATCATGATAACAATAATGGTGGTGATAATGTTGATGACACATGATGGTAATGTCATGATTTTTGCCTATTGTGTGTGATTTAAGAGAGATTTGGTTGTTATTTCTAGCTAACTGACCAATCATATTGGCATAATTCAAACTTCCTTGTGCTTACCTGATAACAATATTGTTGCTATTGTTCTCGTTGGCACAATTTCTCAAAGAGCAAGACTACTTTCTCATGAGCTTCGGTGGATTGTGTTGCGTTCCTGCGTTTCTGCAAAATATTCAGTTTAATGAGGGCCTCTTTTACTCTTTACTCTCTTTTACTTGTTTCAGTCATTTGACTGCGGCCATGCTGGAGCACCGCCTTTAGTCAAGCAACTCGACCCCCGGAACTTATTCTTTTTGTAAGCCCAGTACTTATTATATCGGTCTCTTTTGCCGAACCGCTAAGTAACGGGGACATAAACACACCAGCATCGGTTGTCAAGCAATGCTAGGGGGACAAACGCAGACACACACACACATACACACACATATATATATATATATATATATATATATATACATATGGAGGCGCAATGGCCTAGTGGTTAGGGCAGCGGACTCGCGGTCGCAGGATTGTGGTTTCGATTTCCAGACCGGGCATTGTGAGTGTTTATTGAGCGAAAACACCTAAAAGCTCCACGAGGCTCCGACAGGGGGTGGTGATCCCTGCTGTACTCTTTCACCACTCTTTCTCCCACTCTTTCCTCTGTTGGCCTGCTCGCTTAGCCAGCGGGGTGGCGTCATTCAAAGGCTAAAACAATGCGAACGCATTGTGACCAGCGATGTGTAACATCTGATGGTCTGGTCGGTCACGTGATCACATGATATATATATATATACGATGGGCTTCTTCCAGTTTCCGTCTACCAAATCCACTCACAAGGCTTTGGTCGGCCCGAGGCTATAGTAGAAGACACTTGCCCAAGGTGCCACGCAGTGGGACTGAACCCGGAACCATGTGGTTGGTAAACAAGCTATACTTACCACACAGCCACTCCTGCGCTTTTTGTTTTTTTTTTATTTTTTTAATTTTATTTTTTTTATAATTTTTACTTAAACCTAACATTGGAACAACAACATCAACAACCACACTAACAAATAACACTGATGATGATGTGCAAATATAATTGATAGTTTGGAGCCAGAATCACAGGTGTGTTCTTTGGCTGTCCAGATGGTTTAGTCTGTTTATATGAAGAAGAATGCTTGTGGTGGTGGTGGTGGTGGTAGCAGTTTCTGTTACCTAGGTGAGCTTATTAGCGCTGGTAGTGCTGGTGGTGGTGGTGGCAGCTGGTGGTGTTAGAGGTGGTCTGTTGAGGCAGGATTATAGTGATAAAGTGCAGTTTAGTTTACTGGAGATTAAGGAAAAAAAGGAAGGATGGAAGTTGGTTTGGTGTGGATGGGGTAGGATGAAGACAAGGCTATTCTGACAGCTGTTAGTCTCTCTCTCTCTCTCTCTCTCTTTTAATCTCTTGTATTCATTCTCCCCTTCTCTATCTCTCTCTGACTCCCTTGCTTTATTTCTCCCTCTTTCTATCACCAGCTCCCTCCTCCTCCTCCTCCTCCTCTCTCTCTCTCTCTCTGACTCCCTTGCTTTATTTTTCCCTCTTTCTATCACCAGCGCCCTCCTCCTCCCCCTCTCTCGTTCTGTCCTCTTTCATTCTTGCCCTCTCTTTCACTGTCCCCATCTCTCTCACCATCCCTCTCGTACCACCCCCATATACTCTGCCTTACTGTCCTTCTCCATCTCCATTCACTCTTTCAACCTCCTCTCACTGTCACAATCTTCCTCACCACCCTCTTGTGAGTAGATTTGGTAGACTGAAATTGAAAGAAGCCCATCGTGTGTGTGTATGTGTGTGTATACGTATTTGTATGTGTGTGTGTTTGTATCCCCATAACTTAGCAGTTTGGTAAAAGAATATATACGCAGGAGTGGCTGTGTGGTAAGTAGCTTGCTAACCAACCACATGGTTCCGGGTTCAGTGTCACAGCGTGGCATCTTGGGCAAGTGTCTTCTGCTATAGCCTCGGGCCGACCAATGCCTTGTGAGTGGATTTGGTAGACGGAAACTGAAAGAAGCCTGTCGTATATATGTATATCTGTATATGTGTGTGTTTGTGTGTTTGTCCCCCTAGCATTGCTTGACAACCGATGCTGGTGTGTTTACGTCCCTGTCACTTAGTGGTTCGGCAAAAGAGACCGATAGAATAAGTACTGGGCTTACAAAGAATAAGTCCCGGGGTCGATTTGCTCGACTAAAGGCGGTGCTCCAGCATGACCGCAGTCAACTGACTGAAACAAGTAAAAGAAAAAAGAGTATAGATAAGAATGTGAGTGTATGTACGTGTGTACATACATACATACATACATACGTACAGACACACGCGATTGAACAGACTCCATAGAGGCTGATCTACATTGGCAAGACTTATATTAATTAATAAATTTAGTTAGAAGAGTACAGAGAAGAGGCTGTGGTCTTTCCACTCCCCATATACTGCATTAATATTCCTCACACTTGCCATTGTGTTGTTGTCTTGATTGAACTCATAAAGCAAAATATACCGAATATGTTCCTTGTCACTTCCATTATAGCTTTGAAAAAATAACTGCTAAAATCGAACTGCACTCTTCAAAATTTACACTAAGAATAAGCACAAGGTAAAATTACTGCCTGCTTATATATCAAGTTGATGCAGGTAGTTTATCCCGTTCGCCTGTCTTTTAGTTCTTGCAGTTGAAAAAATCTGCATTATGGGATGACCCTAGGCGTGTGTATGTGTGTGTTTGCTTTCCCCCATCGTCACTTGACAACCGATGTTGGTGTGTTTATGTCTCTGTAACTTAGTGGTTGGCAAAAGAGACCGATGAAATAAGTAGCAGGCTTACAAAGAATAAGTCCTGGGGTCAGTTGCTTCAACTAAAATCCCTTTAAGGTACTGCTCCTGCATGGGTGTAGTCAAAATGACTGAAACAAGTAAACGTATATATCACCTTGACCGACCAGTCCGTCGGGCGTCCATTTGACACCGCTGGTCACAGCACGCTGTCCACTCCTCTCTGAATCGCGCCTTTCTCATCCACGTGATCCCAATCATCCTCCTGAAATCGTAACTCCACTGTCGTGGAAGCCTTCCAGGTGGTCTTTTCCGCTCACGCCGGTACCATTCGACAACTGTGTGCGTCCACTGATTATTGGTGAGCCGGGCGACGTGTCCAGCCCATCTATACTTGCTGCGTGTATACTCTGCGATGACATCCCTCATGCCGGACTTCTTTCTGATGATCTCGCTACTGATGTGCTCTCTCAACGAGATACCAAGCATTGACTTTCCCATGGCTCTTTGAGCCGTTACCAGTCTCTGCTCTTCTCTCTTTGTGGTAGCCCATGTTTCACTGCCATATAACATTGCAGGTAGAACTGTAGGTGTTTAATGGCATAAGGGATGTGCTCAAGGGAAGGTTGGACAGGACCACCTGTGCCAACCTCATGAAAAGTATATGTATGTATATATATATATATATATATATATATGTATATGTATGTGTATATATATATATATATATATATATATATATATATGTGTGTGTGTGTGTGTACCGTTGGCGATATTTTTTCCTTTGTCTTCCCTTCTCTGGATCTTTCCTTCTCCTATGTTTCTGACGAAGAGCTCCGCTCGAAACGTTAAACCCTCCTTCTTTCCTGAGCGTCCAATAATACTATATTTGTTCCACGTCCTCGCGTTGTTGTGTTTTTTTGTGCTTTCTTGTTTGGATTAACTTTATATATGTATATATATTCTTATGCAAGAATGTCGACTTCAAAGTTTCATTGTCAAAAACATTCTTGTGTAAGAATGGTAAATTTGTTCTCTACAAAAGTATAGAGCAACCCATCAGGTTAATGTAAATTTATTTTTGTTATAAATGAATATAAAAACAAACATTAATATCCAAATAAAGGCTTGAATCTCATCTGGTCGTCTGAGCAGCAGAAGCAGTGGTGATTGTCTTCTGCTGGTGATAGCAATTATGTGCTTTTAGCACCAAATAACCATATAGAGGTTTTGCTGTCTTGGTAAATATTGCAGAATTTGTGCGTTCTTGCACAACATCCTCTTTTAAGTGGGGAATATTTTACTTTTTTTGTAGAAATACTGCTTCTGTTGCTCTCTATTATTTATATATATATATATATATAATATATATATATAACAATTTAGGAAAGGCCTTAACAGGCCATTCGTCCACTAGACAGAGCAGCCATAACTCTAACCGCAAAGTAATATAATTCGGAAATAGGTGAAAAATTAAAAACGTTTACCCTAA
Source organism: Octopus sinensis (assembly GCF_006345805.1). NCBI lineage: Eukaryota > Metazoa > Mollusca > Cephalopoda > Octopoda > Octopodidae > Octopus > Octopus sinensis. The sequence continues at coordinate 29,395 of NW_021833235.1, forward strand.
TTCATCTTTTAGACGATGCATCGTTTCTGCGTTTTTAATGATAGACCAGCTTAATTAAATTAAATTAAGCTAATCTACCATAGGTCACGCTTCGTCAGTAAAGAAACCTTTGGTGGAGGCAAATATACACGAGGCTAACGCATCGAAGCCTCTGGAATATCTGTCTTAAATTTTCGAAGACCCGCGCAATCGCGCCAATCTTATCAGCAGCAAATATAAACTGCCGAATCAATCTCAGAATTAGTCAGAAAATAATCAATTAATCAATTTAGGGTAGTAAAAATATATATATATATAATATATATATATATATATATATATATTTATATATATATATATATAGGTGCAGGCATGGCTATGTGGTAAGAAGCTTGCTTCCCAACCACAAGGTTCCGGGTTCAGTCCCACTGTGTGGCACCTTGGGCAAGTGTCTTCTTCTATAGGATCAGGCTCACCAAAGCCTTGTAAGTGGATTTGGTAGACGGAAACTGAAAGAAGCCCGTCGTATATATATATATATATATATATATATATATATATGTGGAGGCGCAATGGCCTAGTGGTTAGGGCAGCAGACTCGCGGTCGTAGGATCGCGGTTTCGATTCCCAGACCGGGCGTTGTGTGTGTTTATTGAATGAAAACACCTAAAAGCTCCACGATGCTCCAGCAGGGAGTGGTGATCCCTGCTGTACTCTTTCACCACTCCTCTCACTCCTTCTATTGGCCTGCTCACTTAGCCAGCGAGGTGGTGTCATTCCAAGGCTAAAACGATGCAAACGCATTGTGACCAGCGATGTGTAGCAACATCTGATGGTCTGGTCGGTCACGTGATCATGTGATATATATATATATATATATATATATGCATACATATATATATGTGTATGTGTTAGTTTAGGGGGATGATATTATCTGGGTGGATACTGTGATAGCTCTCAATTATGTTCTTGGTTATGGCTAACTGCATTGATCAGTATTTAACATCTATGATGACCAGGAGTTGTTACTTGTACTGTAAATTCCTCTGATTAGTAATTCTGAACAAAGCTGCACAGAAGATTATGCCCAGTTGCATATGCGACTGCCTATACTCTGTGCAGCAGAACCATGTCTAGGTTGTCATAACCATAAAAATAAGCTGTATGACATTGTAAAAATAAAAAATAAATAAATTTTGAGGATTTACCTGTCTCCATATTCTCTTTCTTTATAATTATTGTAAATATATGCATGTGTAATTTATATATTAATGTCTGACTTAATTTTAATTATTTCTTTCTCTGCAGGACCAAATGTCATCAAGATTACTCGGACTTCCAGCAGGAAAAGACAACATGAACCGTTTAGTTCCTGCAGAGGGGAAGTGTATTCCAACCAAATCAATAGGTGTGTGCTTCCTACCTGTATTACCTACCTGTATCGTTGGAATCTTTTACCTGTATTACAGTCTTTGTTTTTGGGTACTCATGGTTCTATAAATTGTCTTCTGAAAGAGTCCTGAAACCTAAAGTGTCTTCTAACCCTTTTGTTGCCATATTTCTGTTGAAATACACCGTCTGTGTTTTGATTAATGTTTTAAAAATCAAAACAACACCTGTGTTTTAATTAATTCATAGGCACAGGAGTGGCTGTGTGTATGTATATATATATATATATATATATGTGTGTGTGTGTGTTTGTGTGTCTGTGTTTGTCCCCCTAGCATTGCTTGACAACCGATGCTGGTGTGTTTACGTCCCTGTTACTTAGCGGTTCGGCAAAAGAGACTGATAGAATAAGTACTGGGCTTACAAAGAATAAGTCCCAGGGTCGATTTGCTCGACTAAAGGCGGTGCTCCAGCATGGCCACAGTCAAATGACTGAAACAAGTAAAAGAGTAAATAGAAAAGAGTAATTAATTTTGAAAATAAAGAATTTCATAAAATAGCTTGGATCCCACTCTGTCCAATGCCTGCATGGTTGAGATACTTGACTGAATGGTGGTTTCTTTGTGGTACCAGCACGGAGGCCAGGCGAGGCTGGTGATGGCCACAATCGGATGGTGCTTTTTACGCCACCGGCACGGGGGTCAGGTGAGGCTGGCAACGGCCACGATTGGATGGTGCTTTTTACGTGCCACCGGCATGGGAGCCAGGCGAGGCTGGCAACGGCCACGATCGGATGGTGCTTTTTACGTGCCACCAGGACGGAGGCCAGGCGAGGCTGGCAACGGCCATGATTGGATGGTGCTTTTTACGTGCCACTGACACGGAGGCCTGGCGAGGCTGGCAACGGCTACGAACGGACCGTGCTTTTTATGTGCCACCGACACGGGGGCCAGGCGAGGCTGGCAACGGCCATGATCGGATGGTGCTTTTTACGTGCCACCGGCATGGGGGCCAGGTGAGGCTGGAATCGGCCACGATCGGATGGTGCTTTTTACATGCCACCGGCACGGGGGCCAGGCGAGACTGCTGAAAGCTACAAGGTAATGCAGGAGAAATTCAAAAGAAGGAATAAATAAGCATTACACTTGATAGAATGATCTGAATGCTAAAGGGTTAAGGTGGATTCTTCTTTCACTGAGCAAAGAAGCAGAACCTCTTGGTCCCTATAGTCTCTTGATAGAGATTAAGATGAAGTCTTTTGTGAGTTTCTTGGAGGACTCCACCTCATCTGTCTCTGTTGTGGTTGAGAATGTCAAAGTGGTTGACTGCTTCACTTAGGGTTAGGGTTAGGGGTTAGGGTTAGGGTGATCTCAGGCAGTGAAATCCCTAGTTTCATTAGCTGTGAGTCTGAAGTCCTAAAAAGACTCGGATGAGTTGGTGCAATTGTGGGGTCATTGCAAAAGGGTGTCTCGCATTGCTGATATGTGAACAGGAGGACAATGGTTAGGGTATTTTAGATCTTCTATAGTTGTGAGACTTGGATATGGTCCGTGGCCCTTAGGGGGCTGCCCAAACTCTTTTGGCATGATTATGGGCTACCACTGGTCGTATTTGTGTGGTAAGTAGCTTGCTAACCAACCACATGGTTCTGGGTTCAGTCCCACTGCGTGGCACCTTGGTCAAGTGTCTTCTCCTATAGCCCTGGGCCGACCAATGCCTTGTGAGTGGATTTGGTAGACGGAAACTGAAAGAAGCCTATCGTATATATGTGTATATATATATATATATATGTGTGTGTGTATGTGTGTGTGTTTGTGTGTCTGTGTTTGTCCCCCTAGCATTGCTTGGCAACCGATGGTGGTGTGTTTACATCCCCGTCACTTAGCGGTTCGGCAAAAGAGACCGATGGAATAAGTACTGGGCTTACAAAAGAATAAGTCCCGGGGTCGATTTGCTCGACTAAAGGCGGTGCTCCAGCATGGCCGCAGTCAAATGACTGAAACAAGTAAAAGAGTAACCAATGACTGCTCAGAAACCAGGACGTGTCCTGTTCCTTGTAAGATTTGAGAAAGCCAGTTCAAACAGTTTGGCCATGCTGCTTGATTTGGAACTCGGAATCTAAAAATGGACGAAATACCTCGAAGCATTTTGCCCGGTGTGTTAACACTGCCAGTTCACTGCATCTTTATTTATTATTATTTTTTATTTCTTTATTGCCCACAAGTGACTAAACATAGAGGGGACAAACAAGGACAAACAAAGGGATTAAGTCGATTACATCGACCCCAGTGCGTAACTGGTACTTAATTTATCGACTCCAGAAGGATGAAAGGCAAAGTTGACCTTGGCGGAATTTGAACTCAAGAAAGTAGCTGCAGACGAAATACCTATTTCTTTATTACCCACAAGGGGCTAAACACATAGGGGACAAACAAGGACAGACATAAGTATTAAATTGACTACATCGACCCCAGTGCGTAACTAGTACTTAATTTATCGACCCCGAAAGGATGAAAGGCAAAGTCGGCCTCGGCAGAATTTGAACTCAAGAACGTAGCGGCAGATGAAATACTTATTTCTTTATTACCCACAAGGGGCTAAACACAGAGGGGACAAACAAGATCAGACAAACAGATTAAGTCTATTATATCAACCTCAATACGTAACTGGTACTTATTTAATCGACCCCGAAAGGATGAAAGGCAAAGTCGACCTCGGCGGAATTTGAACTCAGAACATAACGGCAGACGAAATACCTATTTCTTTACTACCCACAAGGGGCTAAACACAGAGGGGACAAACAAGGACAGACGTAGGTATTAAGTCGATTACATCGACCCCAGTGCGTAACTGGTACTTAATTTATCGACCCCAAAAGGATGAAAAGCAAAGTTAACCTCGGCGGAATTTGAACTCAGAATGTAGCGGCAGAGGAAATACCGCTAAGCATTTCGCCCGGTGTGCTAACCATTCTGCCAGCTCGGCGGTGAGCTGGCAGAATTGTTAGCATTCTGAGCAAAATGCTTCACGACATTTCGTCCATCTTTACATGCTGGGTTCAAATGTCCCTGAAGTCAACTTTGTCTTTCATCCATTCGGGATAGATGAATTAATCACCAGCAACTTATTCCTTCCCTTGTGCAAAAATTTGAAATAGTCATCATCATTATTATTATTATTAAGAAGGCGGCAAGTGAAATCGGAATCGAACCAATGCTATGACTGGCACCCGGCAGTTGCCAGGACCGCTGGACTGACTCCCGTGCAGGTGGCAAGGGAAGAAACACCATTTCAACCCTGTGCTTGAGGAGATCCTATCCGAATCGTGGCCGATGCCAGCGCCGTCTTGACTGGCTTCCGTGCCGGTGGCACGTAAAATGCACCAATCCGATTGTGGCTGTTGCTAGCGTCGTCTGGCACCTGTGCTGGTGGCATGTAAAAAGCACCCACTACACTCACGGAATGGTTGGCGTTAGGAAGGGCATCCAGCCGTAGAAACTTTGCCAGATCAGATGAGCCTGGTGCAGCCTTCTGGCTTCCCAAACCCCAGTTGAACCATCCAACCCATGCTAGCATGGAGAACGGACGCTAAACGATGATGAAGGCAGAGAACTGGCAGAAATGTATGATGGGTAAAATGCTTAACAGTATTTCGTCTGCCACTACGTTCTGAGTTCAAATTCTGCCAAGGTAAACTTTGCCTTTCATCCTTTTGGGGTCAATGAAATAAGGACCAGTTGAACACTAGGAAGTCAATGTAATTGACTTAACCCCTCTCTCAAAATTTCAAGCCTTGTACCTTTAGCATAAATTATTATTATCATTATTATTATTGAGTGAGAGAGCAGTTCATGCCATCAAAGTGACACAGGGGTACAAATATACGAAGCCCAGTATACCCATCATGACTACCTGTCTGATAAGGGTACACCAGGCACATGCATCACAACCATATGTGCACGACATGGTGATCTCATGACAAGATAAACAGCGCATGACCTTGCGGGTGGGCCCAGTTAGAATTTTCTTCAGGTTGAGTAGCCCATCCCGCTCAAAAGGTCCCTGAATAAGGATTGTTTAAGGATGTTGAACGAAACATACATGTTTCTAGAGGTGAATTATTCAAACCCCAAAGAATTCCTCTCAACACATGGCTATGATGCTCCCCCACTACTTTTGATTGTGATTAGAGATGCACATATCGTCAGCCACCAAGGGACATGCTCAACTGGTTACGGTCAAACAACTGACAAGCAAATCTGTGGTATTGAGCAGAATATTTGCTATAACCCATATTATTCAACTGGCTAAGGTCAAACAACTGACAAGCAAATCTGTGGTATTGAGCAGAATTTTTGCTATAACCCATATTATTCAACTGGTTAAGGTCAAACAACTGACAAGCAAATCTGTGGTATTGAGCAGAATTTTTGCTATAACCCATATTATTCAACTGGTTAAGGTCAAACAACTGACAAGCAAATCTGTGGTATTGAGCAGAATATTTGCTATAACCCATATTATTCAACTGGTTAAGGTCAAACAACTGACAAGCAAATCTGTGGTATTGAGCAGAATATTTGCTGTAGCCCATCTTTTATACCAAGACAAAACAATGATAACATGATAACACTTCCAATCAGTTAAGATCAGAAGCCATGAGAGCCACTGCCTGGTACTGCATCAGGGCATTTATTATTATTATTATTATTATTATTATTCTTATTATTATTTAAAAAAATCGTTAGCACACTGGGCAAAATGCTTAGTGGTATCTTGCCTGCCTTTACGTTCTGAGTTCCAATTCCACCGATGTCGACTTTGCCTTTCATCCTTTTGGGGTCGATGAAATAAGGGACCAGTGAAGCACTGGAGTCAATATAATCTACTTACCCCTTTTCCCTAAATTTCAGGCCTTGTGTTTATAGTAGAAAGGGTTGAGCACTGGTGCCAATGTAATTGACTTACCCCCACCAAAAAAAAAAAGTTGCTGGCCTTGTGCCAACATTTGAAATCAATATTGTCATTATTAATTTTGCTTTGAAACTTTCTTTTCTAGGTTTTCCCACCTACAAAGTTCACAGGAAGTCCAGCTTCGAGGAGAAATACTCTCCAAGTGGTACCGGATCAGAGAACAGCAGTGTCCGGTCAGACAGTCCAGGGCTCGGCCCCATGCAGAACAAGCTCTATCCACTGCCCAACATTGTCCGTGCGGCTATTGGACAGACAAGCACCAGGCAACAACAACAACAACAGCAGCAGCAACAACAACAGCAGCAGCAGCAGCAACATCAGTTGAACGGTCATCACACGCCGCCACCACCGCTCCCTCCGCGCTGCAGCAACAACAACGGGATCCCGACGGCCATCGTGTCGCCGAACCCGCCCCGGGGCCAGACACCCCCTCCTCCCCCGCCCCCTTCCTCGTCCCACCTGTCGGCGGCGGCGGCGGGCTACACGACGTCGGAGTCGATGATGAACACGTACCTGCACCCGTCCCAGCAGAAGTGGCCCCTCCACCACCCCCACCACCACCATCACCCCCAACACCACCCACTCCCCCACCCACACCACCACCACCACCCCCAACACCACCCTTCTCAGCAGCAGCAGCATCAGCAGCAACAACAACAACAGCAGCATATTCACCATTCACCTCATAACCTTCATCATCATCATCATCAACAGCAGCAACAGTATATACATCAGCAACAACAACAGCAGCATCAACATCAGCAGCCACCTTCACCGCATCACCATCACCATCTACAGCAGCAATTACAACAGCAGCAGCAACAGCAGCAGCAGCAGCAGTCACAGCCACCTCCGCCACCCTCATCTTTGCCGCTGTCCCAGCATCAAACCACGGTTGAGATACAACAGCAGCAACAACAACAACATCAGTATGTTCCAGCTGGCCACGTGCAAGAATTGATCAAGCGAATGTCTCCAGGCAAGAACGACAACGGTTCGTGCACTCAGTCGCAATCACCGGTGCTCCAACAACAACAACAACAACAACAGCAACAAGTGAATCAAATTTACACCTCCTCTGCCTCCACCTCCACCTCTGCCGGCAACAGCAACCACAGCAGTGGTGGTGGTAGTGGCCCCTCCTGCGTAACCCTGCCCCTGCGTGTCCCCGCGAAGAAGCAGGTCGGCGATCAGTCGCATCTGCCTCCGCACTCCATACCGCAGCAGCTGGTGCACCCTTGGCGCCACACGCAGACCCAGGCGCCGGTGCAAGTCTGGGAATCTGGACGGGCAACGGTGCCGTTGCACCTCTCGACTTCACACCATCACCAGCAACAACAGCAGCAACAACATCACACGCAGCCTCCGACGGCTAGTGTGAATCCCATCCAGTTACACAGGGGTTCAAGCCCGAATACCTTCTCTCCGTCATACCACATTCAGCAGCAGCAGCAGCAGCAGCAACATCAGCAGCAGCAGAAAGAACAGCAGCAGCATCAGCAGTTTGCTGCACCAAATGTGCAGGCGCTGTCACACCAGTTAAAGGCCCTCAATATTTCACCAAACAACATTCAGTTGTCCCCTTGCATGAACGAATCCCGCTTCTCGAAGCTCACCATACAGATTCCGCAAGGCATGACCAAACCCATGCACACCCTCTACTTCCAGCACAACAACCAAGGCAACGAGCGATCGCATCTGATTGCTGCACAAGTGCAGAGGGCCCCCGTTTGCGAAACGCAGATCTCGCTGAGCAGCTGCAATAACATCACCGCCAGTGGTCACACGGGCATTGGTATCAGCAGTGGGGGCGCCGTTGCAGCTGGTGGAAGCGGGGAGAGCATACATATTAACTTGCCGCGAAAGAAGGCGCCGTCGCCGCCCGGGCCTGTCCAGGCCTGGGGGGCAAAGCAGCCGGCCATTATCATGAACTCGGTGAAGAGCCGCGAGGTTCAGAAGCCGAAGCTACAGACTGCAACTGCGCCTCTCACTGCTCCGGTCTCAAGCTCTCCCTCGTCCTCCACAACAACTGCTGTCACAACATTGTCATCATCATCATCATCCTCTACAGCCTCTACAACCACCACAGCCACATCTGGTTCATCTCAGAGCTACATCTCGTCAGTACAGACCACGATCCTTCCTCCAAACCAGACTCAAGGTAGACAGCAGACAGCGAGCCCCACCAAACGGGATGTGCGCATCAAAATTCTCGTCCCCAACTCGCTGCAAATAGACATCAAGAACCAAGGTGCAAACCCCCTTTACTCGCAGAACCCAACGGCACCCAGCTTCCATCTAGACTTCTACCAGCGGCCCCCGTCTGACACCACTTCATCCACCCCTCGTTCAGATTCCCCCGTCTCTCGTGCCACAAACCAATCACCGATGTCTATACAGTCAACAACGTCAGTGCAGTCTACAACCTCCACACCTTCCAGTGGTTCGGACATACCTTCGAAACCACCCCCTCCTTACCCTGGGAGAATTCTGAACATAACACAGTCATCATCTCCTCCCATTCCGACCCAAACTTCCTCGAAACTGCTGGCTCCTTGTCCAGTGAAACCTATTCCTATTCAGCAAGCGCCACCAAATGTGGTCCCTAGTGATAATTTCGGGTCGTCGTCAGTGAATACGCAGGTGACACAGACATCAATGTATGAACGGCCGTCACTGTCGAACCGACGTAGTAGCATGGAGAACAACCAGAAAGAGGAATGGTGTGCTGTGGAACGGACGCATACCGAATCAGCTGAGGAGAGAGAGGAGAAGCACCGATGCACGTCGCCGATTCCCGAATGGAAGTCGGAGTACAGGTCGCCAGACCAAGAACGTGTACGCAACTACTCTCCGCAAGCGTACAAATTCTTCATGGAACAGCATGTGGAGAATGTAATGAAATCCACCACGCAACGCATGTGGCGACGAATGCAGCTGGAGAATGAAATGAGCAAGGTCGGGCTTTCTTCCAATGCACAACAGCAGATGCGGAAGATCTTGCACCAGAAGGAGTCGAACTACATTCGCTTGAAGCGAGCCAAACTTGAAAAGCACATGTTCGAAAAGCTCACCACCTTGGGCATTGGTGCATTTGGGGAGGTGGCTTTGGTTCGCAAGAAAGACATGGGCCAACTGTATGCAATGAAGACTCTGCGGAAATCTGATGTTCTACAACGCAACCAGGTGGCACATGTGAAAGCTGAGAGGGATATTTTAGCAGAGGCGGATAACGAATGGGTGGTAAAACTATATTACTCTTTTCAAGATAAAGACTTTTTGTACTTTGTGATGGACTACGTACCAGGAGGAGATCTAATGGGACTTTTAATTAAATATGAAATTTTTGAAGAACATCTAGCTCAGTTTTACATTGCAGAACTGGTTCTGGCTATCGAAAGTGTTCACAAAATGGGGTTTATCCACAGAGATATCAAACCAGATAACATATTAATTGATAGGGAAGGTCACATAAAACTAACAGACTTTGGGTTGAGTACAGGATTTCGATGGACACATAATTCTAAATATTATCAGAAAGGTAAGAACTAAGTACAATTTTTTTCTTTTCTTTATTTATTATTATTGTTGTTGTTGTTGACTTTGTTTTTCAGTCACCCACTCCTTGATTGGTATTGTTTATATATATATATATATAATATATATATATATATATATATGTGGAGGCGCAATGGCCCAGTGGTTAGGGCAGCAGACTCGCAGTCATAGGATTGCGGTTTCGATTCCCAGACCGGGCATTGTGAGTGTTTATTGAGTGAAAACATCTAAAGCTCCAAGAGGCTCCGGCAGGGGGTGGTGGCGATCCCTGCTGTACTCTTTCGCCACAACTTTCTCTCACTCTTTCTTCTGTTGGCCAGCTCGCTTAGCCAGTGGGGTGGCGTCATTTGAAGGCTAAAAAACAATGCGAGGCGCATTGTGACCAGCAATGTGTAGCAACATCTGATAGGTCGGAAAAAAAAATATATATATCATCATCATCTAGTTTTTTAAATCTGTGTTTTGTCCCAGTTAACGGGGTGTCTGGATTTATCTCAGTGCCATAGTAACTGCCCTCATGCCATCTTGTCTGGTTTCTTAAGCCAAACCTCCCAATCTCCTCCACCTGTCCCCTCTGTGTTTTTTTTGGTTTACCTCACTTTCGCAGTCCCAACTATATATATATACATATATATATAGTTAATCCAAACATAAAAACACAGAGAAAACACAACACGAGGACGTAGAACAAATATAGTATTATTGGACACTCATGAAGGAAGGGAAGAAGGAGGGTTTAACGTTTCGAGCGGAGCTCTTCGTCGGAAACATAAGAGAAGGAAAGATCCAGAGAAGGGAAGACAGCGGAAAAAAAATTGCCAACGGTACACACGCGGTCACATTTTAGATTCAGATGAATATGGTACTTAAGGTGAGGCACCAGAATTTAGTACGGTGTTTATCTCCTTAATTTCTTGGAGATTTTAGGTGTAATTATACTAATGTGTCCATCTGTTCTAATTTAATTAAATTCTATGTCTTTGTGCAGCTGAGGATTGCTCTGCATTTTAAATTGATGTAATGATTGCATTGTCAAATCAAATAGAATTGCATGAAATGATCGTACTGCATTACCTCTGGATATCCTTGTTGCTTGTTTTGATATATACACACACACACACACACACACACATATCTCAGACACGACTCCAGGTCATCAGCATCACTTGGGCTCATCACAAATTTTGCATAAAACACATGCCTGTTCAAAGAATTTCACATTTACCCCACAATATTTCTACCCCTAAATGTCTTATTTATTATCTATATCTTGCACTATGTCTTTCTCCATTTCTAAGTTAAGGGTAAAAATAAAACAACAAATAAAATAGGTGCAGGAGTGGCTGTGTGGTAAGTAGCTTGTTTACCAACCACATGGTTCTGGGTTCAGTCCCACTGCGTGGCACCTTGGGCAAGTGTCTTCTACTATAGCCTCGGGCCGACCAAAGCCTTGTGAGTGGATTTGGTAGACGGAAACTGAAAGAAGCCTGTTGTATATATGTATATATATGTATGTGTGTGTATATGTTTGTGTGTCTGTGTTTGTCCTCCCAGCATTGCTTGACAACTGATGCTGGTGTGTTTATGTCCCCGTCACTTAGCAGTTCGGCAAAAGAGACCGATAGAATAAGTACTGGGCTTACAAAGAATAAGTCCCGGGGTCGATTTGCTCGATTAAAGGCGGTGCTCCAGCATGGCCACAGTCAAATGACTGAAAGAAGTAAAAAAAAAATAAAACAACCCTGCAATACACAACTGATCTTTACACACAGATGCACAGAATAGCAGTAATCAAATAACGACAGCTGAGTGCACAACAGACATCAGCGATCTGATTCTTGATCGCCTGTCCTCTTGGCAAGAAATGCCATTTAGTCTTTTACACCTACCAGGCTCATTCGTATTAGCCCGAGTTGCTGGATAATCTTTAGTTCTTTCAAGAATATTGTAGAATGGAAACTTTTCATAGATTGGAATTTAAACCCTCATCTCTACAGAAATTTATTGTTTCAAGAAAACATTGATTTTGAATTACTTTTAATTTTTACGATTATAGATAACAACTCGGGCTGTAACTTCTGAGCCCGAGTCAGGCGTGCGTGAATGATGTTGAGAGAATGTCTGCTACGAATGATATTTTTTGACATCGCACTTCTAAGACGACCGCCAGATGCTGAACAAAAATTGACTGTGACGAGGCTTAATAAAATATGCATATATATTTTATTTATATATATATATATATATATAATATAATATATATATATATATGCCTTCGAAACATGCTAGAGTCGAACTAGTGACAGCTGATGAAGGGGATTTTTCCTGTGTAGTATGTCCTGTACTCTGTTTTTCTGTTGTAAAAAATGGTTTTCCCGTTTTCGTTTCTCGTTGAGTTCTACGTCTAGTTGTGGTGTCCTGTACTCACGTATATATATTTATATATGCATGTATATATACATGTAGATGTAGGTACGTGCATATATGTTTGTATGTATGCATATATTTTATTTATTACACTATATATATATAATATATATATATATATACACACATACACACACATGTATATATATTCACAACACACACACACACACACACATATATATATCATCATCATCGTTTAACGTCCGTTTTCCGCGCTAGCATGGGTTGGACGGTTCGACCGGGGTCTGGGGAGCCAGGGGCTGCCCCAGGTTCCAGTCTTATCTGGCAATGTTTCTACAGCTGGATGCCCTTCCTAACGCCAACCACTCCGCGAGTGTAGTGGGTGCTTTTTATCGTGCCACCTGCACAGGTGCCAGAGGGGTCTGGCATTGGCCACGATCGGTTGGTGCTTTTTTTTATGTGCTACCGGCACAGAAGCCAGTCAAGGCGGTGCTGGCATCGGCCACGTTCAGAGCATATATATTCACATACATATATTCACACACACACACACGTGTGTGTGTGTATAAGAAAAGAAATGGAGTAACAATTAGAAGTTGATCATTGGTATTAAAAGGTCATAATTTAATTGTAGTTAAAAAAACATTCACAAGTGTCTCAGTTTGTTGTTTGTGAAGTAAATTTGCATTTATCTCATTCTATTTAACAAACATCATCAGAATGATTTAGAGTTTACTAGCAGTATCGCCTGTCGTTGCTCGGGTTTGTAAGGGAAATAACTATACAGCATTTTTAGAGAGTTATAGCCAAAAAATAGCAAAAAAATGCATTAAAAATGGAAAAAATATGATGGTAATTTTTTTTAAAAATCGTTGACTCATCGTAGACATTTTTAGAGAGTTACTTCCCTTTAAAAAAATATGCATGAAAATGGAAAAAAATGATGGTGAATTATTTTTAAAATCGTAGACTCATCGTAGACATTTTTAGAGAGTTACTTCCCTTTAAAAAAATATGCATGAAAATGGAAAAAAATGATGGTGAATTATTTTTAAAATCGTAGACTCATCGTAGACATTTTTAGAGAGTTACTTCCCTTTAAAAAAATATGCATGAAAATGGAAAAAAATGATGGTGAATTATTTTTAAAATCGTAGACGCGTGCTAATACCCAGAAGGGCTCGATATGAATCATGACTATAAGATACCCGGTTTTGGTTAAACTGCACCTCAAAATGTGGGAGTAGTTAGGAATCTAAATCGAAGGGGACAGACACTCATACAACTACAGTTTTATATATATAGATTTGAGGAATGTAGACAGAAGGAAATGGAAAAAAGTTCAAGTCTTTAGGCTTACAATTTTTGTGTCTGTTAAGGTTCCACGTGTGTGTACATTTCTTCAATGTTATAGTGTTCCTTACACTTATTGAAGGCATCTTCGTTGGACGAGAGATAAGTTCTTTTACTAATGCCCTGTACAAGTTCTCTTTTTATAAAGTTTGGGTGGTTGCTGTGTGCATTAATATATTTGAGGTTGGTATATATGTGGGGAAAATGACTAGTTGACCGGCGGTGTTAGTCAAAAGTGTTATACCTGGTCGTAATATCCGCTATCGTTAATTGTAATAAATAACGATGTTTGAGACTGCTATATAAGTCCCTATGATTACAAATAATGCCCTTGTTAAAAATTAAGGATGCTCTCAAAAGTTTAAGTGCGATATACAGTATAAATTTGGGTTACGTAAAAGGTATAATAAATATATAAAAATGCTATGTGCAGTGTGGGTTATCTACTTAGAAATATAACTAAAAAAATAAATACAGCTGGAATAGGCTCAATTGCTCATTTAATCATGTTTGTTAGTTACAGCCCTAGCAATTAGTATGTTAGTCAGTGATCTAACGTTAATGTGGATATATTAAAGAGAATTATAGCTCCGGGTGTACATCGTATATTTAAAATAAAGGCGCAGGAGTGGCTGTGTGGTAAGTAGCTTGCTCTCCAACCACATGGTTCCGGGTTCAGTCCACTGTGTGACACCTTGGGCAAGTGTCGTCTACTATAGCCTCAGGCCGACCAAAGCCTTGTGAGTAGATTTGGTAGACGGAAACTGAAAGAAGCCTGTCGTATATATGTATATATATATATATATATATATATATATATATATGTGTTTGTCTCCCTAGCATTGCTTGACAACCGATGCTGGTGTGTTTATGTCCCCGTTACTTAGCGGTTTGGCAAAAGAGACCGATAGAATAAGTACTGGGCCTACAAAACAATAAGTCCTGGGGTCGAGTTGCTCGATTAAAGGCGGTGCTCCAGCATGGCCGCAGTCAAATGACTGAAACAAGTAAAAGAGTAAAGAGTACAGCTAGAATAGGCTCAATTGCTCATTTAATTGTGTTTGTTAGTTGCAGCCCTAGCAATCAGTATGTTAGTCAGTGATCTAACATTAATGTGGATATATTAAAGAGAATTATAGCTCCGGGTGTACATCTTATATTTAAGATAAATAATTCAGTTATTCAGGGTAATTTAATTTGTGATGTGATATTAAATCATGCTCTGTGGTAAGGTGGGGGAGGGGGGTCAAGAGGAGATAATCAGATGTTAAGCAGGTCAGCTAATAAACTGTAATGTAGGTATTAGTGGTATGTAGAGAATAAGAATTTATCTTTATGTAAGTATGTTCTATTTTCCTCATCTCGTTTATTAATTCTGATTTGGCCATCAAAATGAAGAATTTCTCATTTATGCATAAATTACAGTGATTATTTTTAAGGTTATATGAAGATGTTTTGGCTAGGATATGTCATTCTGTTCTATAATATTGTTATCTGTAAATTTCCTGATATAACTACTTACTTCGGTAGAGTTAGCCTTATTTCTATTTCTGAAACTTGAGAGATGGGAATTATATCTAAGTTTCATTTCATTTTTAGTTGCTCTTATATAAGTTTTCTAATTATTGGAGAATACATCACATTGGTAGATTTTGATTTTGATTTTGATTTTTCCAGTTTCAGCTAATGAGCTGTGGCCATGCTGGGGCACCGACATTTTTAGTTTTACATTTATTCAAGAATTCACAAGTATTTTTATTTCTCCAACCACATAGATTAGTAAGATTATCTGTGCCTATGATATAGTATAGGGGATTATCATTTATAAGATGGCTGTCTGGATTTTCAGAGGGCAAGTTATATGGGGGATCACTTATATTAATCGATTAGTAGTTGTGCTTTTTATTGTTATTCTTCCAAGTTTCATAGGAGTTTAGCTTTTTGTTGTTGACAGAGGTTATAATAGTTGCTAGTTCGGCTATGGCCTACTCTAATTTTATTGCTGAAGGTTCTGAGTATTTTATATTCATATCGAAGTGCTTACTTTACTGGTTTTTAGTTGTATTGCAAAGAGGATTATTAGCCAGATGTTATCCTTATTCTGCTTGTTATTTTAAATATTTTTGGGTTTTTGGTGTAAAACCTGCCCTCAGTATTGTTGCAGATCATAAATTATGGTTATTATTATTATTATTATTATTATTTTTGCCAGCTCTGTCTGGCATCTGTGCAGGTGGCACGTAAAAAGCACCCACTACACTCACGGAGTGGTTGGTGTTAGGAAGGGCATCCAGCTGTAGAAACACTGCCAGATCTGACTAGGCCTGATGAAGCCTTCCGGCTTCGCAGACCCCATGCTAGCATGGAAAACGGACGCTAAACGATGATGATGATGATGATTGCTATCAGCTTTGGTAGGGTTGTTCCTATTCGACTTATTTACCTTGGTATTATAATTACTACCAGGGACTTTATTGGTTCTTTTAGGTGTATTATTTTTATTGTTATTATTTTTCTTAGTATTATTATCGTTAACATAAGCTAATGTTATTAATATTATTATGAATCTTAATATTCTTCCTACTATTAGTAATAATAGTAGTAATAATAAATTATCACTACTATTGTTATTATTTTTGTGATTGTTTTTATAGATATTTTGGCTATTATTATTATAAATTATAGGTATTTGTTATTTGTGTTATTGTTATAAAACTCCGAGTAAAGGTACTTAATTTTCCAATACAGTGTTATAGTGTTCCTTACACTTATTGAAGGCATCTTCGTTGGATGAGATACGAAATTCTTTTACTAATGCCCTGTACAAGTCCTCTTTTTATAAAGTTTGGGTGGTTGCTGTGTACATTAATATATTTGAGGTTGGTATTAGGTTTAATGTACAGTTCATGTAATCCCATGGTTAAATTACAATTGGCATCTAAATAGTTAATAGAATTATGCGCTTTTACTATCATGATAGTTAATCCAAACAGTTTAAAGAACTTATATAATTTTTTCTTTAGTAGTTAAAGTCTCTTATTGGAGCTGTTTTTAAGGATAAATAATGCCTCATCTCTGTAAAGGCCTCCTCTAATCTCTGGGAATTCTTTATGTAGATGAGAATAGATAAATACCCACTAAATCAGATACCTGTGCTGAGTCCAGGGCCCCCATAGTGATGTTGAAATAATTGGGGTGTCCGTCCTTACCCATTGGTTGTTATCAAATTTTATTATATATTTCCTAGCTTCTATGATTACCTTAATTAATGGACTGTTTGACTGAGGGCTGGCGAACCAGATGGCTGCACCAGGCTCCAGTCTTGATCTGGCAGAGTTTCTACAGCTGGATGCCCTTCCTAACGCCAACCACTCCGAGAGTGTAGTGGGTGCTTTTACATGCCACCGGCACGGGGGCCAGTCAGGCGGTACTTGCAACGACCTAGCTTGAATCTTTTTACACATGTCAACGGCACAGGTGCCAGTAAGGTGATGCTGGTAACGATCCTGCTCGAATGGCGCCTCCTACATGCCACCGGCACGGAAGCCAGTTAGCCACTTTGGCAACAATCACACTCGGATGGTGCTCTACGTATACACATATTTTGTTTCGAATTTGTGTGAATGTGTATAAAATAATATAGAAGTTGAATAAAGTTAAAACATGGTCTGGTTTTCATGTTTTTTTTACCATGATATTTTAACATTAAAAAAAAATATTTTGTAATAGGTGCAGGAGTGGCTGTGTGGTAAGTAGCTTGCTAACCAACCACATGGTTCCGGGTTCAGTCCCACTGCGTGGCATCTTGGGCAAGTGTCTTCTGCTATAGCCCCGGGCCGACCAATGCCTTGTGAGTGGATTTGGTAGACAGAAACTGAAAGAAGCCTGTCGTATATATATATATATGTGTATATATATTATATATATGTGTGTGTTTGTATGTGTTTGTGTGTCTGTGTTTGTCTCCTTAGCATTGCTTGACAACTGATGCTGGTGTGTTTACGTCCCCGTCACTTAGCGGTTCGGCAAAAAGAGACCGATAGCATAAGTACTGGGCTTACAAAGAATAAGTCGACTAAAGGCGGTGCTCCAGCATGGCCGCAGTCAAATGACTGAAACAAGTAAAAGAGTAATGCGCATAAAGTTAAATTGGCGCTTTCATACATAGTGAATCAGATTTCAAATGAGTTTAACTGACAGATGAGTTCTTGACAACTTTAGTAGCTCTTAGAACCTCTCCAACAAGCTGAATTTTTAGAATGCATTTTTGACCAATCTACATGCATCTTAAACATCACGGTTTGCCAGGTGTACACA
Organism: Octopus sinensis; assembly: GCF_006345805.1. Taxonomy (NCBI): domain Eukaryota; kingdom Metazoa; phylum Mollusca; class Cephalopoda; order Octopoda; family Octopodidae; genus Octopus; species Octopus sinensis. The sequence goes on from NW_021833235.1 coordinate 47,353, forward strand.
TTTGAAATCTGATGATTATGCTATGTATGAAAGTGCTAATTTAACTTAATGAGCATTACAAAATAGTTTTTTTTAATGTTACAATACCATAATAAAAAATGTGGAAACCAGAACATATTTTAACTTTATTCAACTGAGATATATATGTGTGACCGCGTGTGTACCGTTGATGATTTTTTTCCCTCTGTCTTCCCTTCTCTGGATTTTTCCTTCTATGTTTCCGACGAAGAGCTCCGCTCGAAATGTTAAAACTTCCTTTCATCCTGAGAGTCCAATAATACTATATTTGTTCCACGTCCTCGCGTTGTTGTGCTTTTTTGTGCTTTCATGTTTGGATTAACTATATATATATATATATATATAACACCACACATATATACATATGTACATATATATACTTCATGTATATATAATCTGTGTGTGTGTATATATATATTATTATACACACATATATATACACCATATATATATGTATATATATATATATATATATAATATATAATATATACACACATATATATATGTATATTTATATATACACACTATATATACACACATATATATATGGTATATATATATATATATATATACACCCATATATATCTGTATATATATATATACACACACACACACATACATATATACATACATATACATATGCATATATATATATATACACACACACATACACATATATACATACATATACATATGCACATATATATACTTATATGTACACACATATACATGTATATATATATATATATATATGCACACACATACATATATACATGTATATGCCGCCAGCATGAGAGACAGGCGGTTCTGGCATTGACCATACTTGAATGGTGCTTTTTATGTGCCACCGGCATAGGACCAGTCAGCTGGCACTGGCATCAACCATGCTCAAATGGTGCTTTTTACATGTCACCAGCAAGGATGCCAATCAGGCAGAACTGTCATTGGCCACGACAATGACTTCACTTGACTCAACAGGTCTTTGCAAGCGCAGTTTATTGCCCAATGGTTAATGGGCCGGTTATGCTGCACTGGCATAGGCCACAGTTACAGTCTTACTTGGCTTCTTCTTCTTGTCTTGAGACAACATTCACCCGGGGTGGGTTGAGCTGGCTTCATTCATCCTCAATGCTGCATCTCTCACAAATGCTGCATCTCTCACAAACGCTGCATCTCTCACAAACGCTGACCAGGCCTGGCGATTTGAGGCTGACGACCGCGTGATCTCCAACCACTCCTTATTCCAGCGGCGAACGCCGTAGATGTGGGGGCCTAGGTTGGGTTCCAGATCAGCCTTTACTGTCATCAGCCAGGTTTTTCGTTGTCCACCACATCGCTTTTGCCGACCCTGAAGCGGAGCTGGGGCAATTGCTTTGTAGATGAATTCTCCTGGTTGATGACTGAGGGCATCACCCAGCCAACGCAGACACCTCGTTAGGATGACTTGTCGGAGGGAGGTGATTCTGCACTGGTGTCGCACCGAATTGTTGGAGACAAAGTGATGTCATCGGACACGAATGATGCGGCGTAGACACTTGGTTTGCTGGGTCTTCTCAAGCACATCATATCTCCAGAGGTCTCTGTCTCTTGTCATCGCCTCCGTGAGGCCCAGTATTCGAAGGTTGTGCTTCACCTCATTCCAGATCTTCCTGGCTCTTACCTCTCCCACAGATTCCTTCTGCTGCTAGGGTGTGACACTTTTTCACACAGCTGTCCTCATCCATATGCAACACATGACCTTACCATCGCAGTCGTCTCTCTTGTGCACCACATCCACTACTGCTTAGGTCCCTAGATGAGAATCAGATATTCTCATCATCATCATCGTTTAGCATCCGCTTTCCATGCTAGCATGGGTTGGACGGTTCAACTGTGGTCTGGGAAGCCAGAAGGCTGTGCCAGGCCCAGTCTGATTGGCAGTGTTTCTACGGCTGGATGCCCTTCCTAATGCCAACCACTCCGTGAGTGTAGTGGGTGCTTTTTATGTGCCACTGGCATGGGGCCAGATGAGGCTGGCAACGGCCACAATTGGAAATACACATGAGCGGGTATAGAAGTAAATGTAGGGATAAGTGAGTTAGACAGGTCAATATATAAAGTATATTAAATACATGAAATACAAAAAATGTATATATACATTCTGAGTTCAGATTCTGCAGAGGTTGACTTTGTCTTTCATCCCTCTCAGTACCAGTGGAGCACTGGGGGTGGATGTAATTGACATACCCTCTCCCCTGATATTGTTGGCCTTGTACCAACATTTGAAAAAAATTTTTATTATTATTTTCCTTCTTTCTTCAAATATTCTTCCGTTTCTCGCCGAGTGTTTTCCATACACCTAGGGCCCGAGAAGTTCATTGTATGCATTCCCAGGTTACACACGCAAATTCACAGGTAAAATATGTATTTAAAAAATTAATAAACAAAAATTCAGGAGTGGCTGTATGGTAAGTAGCTTGCTTACCAACCACATGGTTCTGGGTTCAGTCCCACTGCGTGGCACCTTGGGCAAGTGTCTTCTACTATAGCCTCGGACCGACCAAAGCCTTGTGAGTGGATTTGGTAGACGGAAACTGAAAGAAGCCCGTTGTATATATGTATATATATGTATGTTTGTGTGTCTGTGTTTGTCCCCCAGCATTGCTTGACAACTGATGCTGGTGTGTTTACGTCCCCCTCACTTAGCGGTTCGGCAAAAGAGACTGATAGAATAAGTACTGGGCTTACAAAGAATAAGTCCCGGGGTCGAGTTGCTCGATTAAAGGCAGTGCTCCAGCATGGCCGCAGTCAAGTAAAAAAAAGTAAAAAAAAAATGGATGTTGTTTTCACAGCGATAATGCTCTTTTCAGTACGAGTCGTTCCAGATAACATGATTTTTTGCACTTCCTGTAGGGATGGTAAGCCTGGAATCATTTTCAAATAGGTTTCAGTACCTTTTTTTTAATCATTCCTAGAGATCCTACAATCACTGGTACTGTAGTCGCCTTGAGATGCCACATTTTTTCAATTTCTATTAGCAGGTCTTTATACTTACTAATCTTGTCAAATTCTTTCGCCGCTATATTGTGATCGCAAGGAATACTCACGTCAATTAATAAACACATCCTTTTTGTCTGATCTTTTAAAATTTTTTATTATTATTATTTTTTATTAATATTTATTATTATTATTATTATATTATTATTATTATTATCATCATTATTACTACTAATCTTTATTATCATTATTATTATTAGTATTATTATTATTACTGATCTTTATTATTATTATTATTAGTATTATTATTATTACTGATCTTTATTATTATTATTATTATTATTATTATTACTATTATTACTGATCTTTATTATTTATTATTATTATTATTATTATTATTATTACTACTACTATTATTACTAATCTTTATTATTATTAGTATTATTAAGGTGGTGAGCTGAAAGAATTATCAGCATGCTGGGCAAAATGCTTAGTAGCGTTTTGTCCGTCCTTATGTTCTGAATTCAAATTCTGCTGGGGTTGACTATGCCCTTTCATCTTTTCAGGGTCAATATATTAAGTACCAGTGAAACACTGGGGGTCAATGTAATCGACTTGTCCCATCCCCCCAAAATTTCTGGTCTTGTGCCTTTTTACTAGAAAGAATTAGTTTTTGTTTTTGTTGTTGTTTTTATCCTTTTCATATCCTCGTTGGGGTAGATGTACTCTATCCCCCAGCTATGCGTGAATAGATCCACATTTGGCTCTTAAGAATTCCTATGTTGCTGCTTCGGTGCCATTCTTTTAAGTACTTCCCAGAGAATGTAGCCGTCTCCCAAGAACTCACTTATTTTTAGCAGTTTTAGAAACGGTTTGTTTGCCTGGAACTCTTCCAATTGTTTTTGTTTTTTTTTTTTCTTCCCAGTTTCTGGTTCCTGTTGTTGTTGTTATTGGTGTGAGAAAGACATCAAGTGTTTCCTTATGTTCCATGTTTAACTCCCCCCCTCCTTGCCACTCTGCCTTTTCTTTTTCCTTTCCTTTCCTTCCTTTTCTTCATCTTTGCCCTATTCTTTTTCTTCTCCTTCATCCTTCTTCATTTTTCTTCTTTGTTACCTTCTTCCTTATTTCTTCTTTTTCTTCCTTGTCTCCTACTCCTCCTATCTGCCTCTTCCTCCCATCCTCCTCCTCTCCTCCTCCTCATCCACTACATCCTCCTCCTCCTCCTCCTCCTCCTCATCCCCTCCTCCATCCTCCTCCTCCTCCTCCTCATCATCATTCCTCCTCATCATCATCATCATCCTCCCATCCTTGTCCCCCCTCCCCCCTCCTCCAGGTGGTGTGAACATTGAACAAAATGCTTAGCAGCATTTTTTCTTCCAACTCACTGCAATGTCGGTTCAAATCCCACCAAGACCTATCTTTTGGTGGCGTCAATAAAAAAAAAAAGTACCTCACCAGAATTGGGTTCCAAATGTATTGAACCAACCTCTTACCTTTAAAATATCTAATTTCGTATCAAGACTAGCAGGAATTATTATTCTGTTGGATTGCAGTATTTGTTTTAGTTCTTCATATCCTGAGATCAAATCCTGCTAGAAAAATGACGACGCCGTGGTGATCTCATTCTCGCTCACAACATCATAAGCGGAAAGTGTAACCTCTCAAAAGAGCTGTTCTTCACTCCTGCTCCAGAGCGTCGGCTGCAGGGTCACTCCGAAAAGCTCTATCTGCGATGATTTCATCTCAATCGAAGGAGAGGGGCTTTCTCCGTCCGGGTTGCGGATCCGTGGAATAAGCTGCCGGACGAGATGGTGAAGATGCCGACGACCGCTCAGTTCAAAGTCTCCCTTGACCAGAAATGGCCTGAATTCTTTGCATGACACCCTCCCTGTACATAACTACATGGCCTTGCTTTTTGAGCCAAAAAATTAACTTAACTGCTGAGGTTAGCTTTGCCTTTCATTTTTCCAGGATTGATAAAATATAGTACATGGAGTTGATGTAATTGCTTAACTTTTCCTATCCTCAGAATTTGTGGCCTTTTATCATTTGAGGGGAGTGCATGGCTTAGTGGTTAGAGTGTTGGACTCATGATGGTAAGTTTGTGGTTTCGATTCCTGGATCAGGCGATGCGTTTAAAAAAAATTTTTTTTTTAGCAAAACACTCCATTTCCTGTTTCCCCAGTTCACCCAACTCGTAGCATCAAGTGATCCTGTGACAGAGAGGGCATCCTGTCCTCGGTGGAATATATACCCTACAGAGTCCAGGAAACTGGCTTTATGCTCCTTGCAGAGTAATGCAGACTAATGCTATCACTTGAGGGATGAACGGCAAAGTTCGCCTTGGTGGGATTTGAACACAGAATGTCAAGAGCTGGAGAAAATACCACAAGGTATTTTGTCTGACTCCTCTAAAGATTCTAGAAGTAAAGTTCACTGCCCTAATCATCATTTAATGTCCGCTGTCCATGCTGGCATAGGTTGGACAGTTTCACTAGGGCTGGTAAGCCGAGGGGCTGCACCAGACTCCATCTGACTTAGCATGGTTTCTATGGCTAGATTCCCTTCCTAAAGCCAACCACTCCGAGAGTGTAATGACTGCCATGACTATGGTTTCGCTTGGCTTGATGGGTCTACTCAAGCATGGCATATTGCCATAGGTCTCACTCACAAGTCATTGCCTTGTCAAGCATGGCATATTGCCTAGTCAAGCATGGCATATTGTTGAAAGTCTCACTCACTAGTCATTGCCTACTCAAGCATGGCATATTGTCGAAAGTCTCACTCACTAGTCATTGCCTACTCAAGCATGGCATATTGCCGAAGGCCTCACTCACTAGACATTGCCTACTCAAACATGGCATATTGTCGAAAGTCTCACTCACTAGTCATTGCCTACTCAAGCATGGCATATTAGTTCAAATTCCACTGATATTGATTTTGCTTTTCACCCTTTCTCACTGGGGTCCTTGTATTGAGCACTCCGAAAATTTCAGGCCTTGTGCCTATATTAGAAAGAATTATCGTTATCATCGTTATCATCTCTTCTCCTTGCAGATGGCTGTCATCCTCGTCAAGGTTCGATGGACGTTGTGTTGAAGGAGGAGTCGTGTTGCTGTGATCAACTGAAGCCATTGGAGGTGAAGTACCAGGAACAGCGGCAGCGATGTCTGGCCCACTCTCTCGTAGGCACGCCCAACTACATTGCGCCTGAGGTCTTGATCCGATCAGGTAAGAAGTGACCTCTGCTCCGATGGTGGGGTCGTATGTGCATGTGTCTATTTCTCTCTCTCTCTCTATATATATAACAATTGCAGCGTGGAAGGTGTTTGTAAGCCATTTAAGAAACACACAAAAGCCGTTCGACTCACTTCAACATTTAAGTTTAATTTGTCAAAATATTTTCGTTGCTAAAATCCGCGACCTGTTCACTGACAAAAATCCGTACTGCATCATGCAGCACGGATTTTTGTCAGTGAACAGGTCGCGGATTTTAGCGACGAAAATATTTTGACAAATTAAACTTAAATGTTGAAGTGAGTCGAACGGCTTTTGTGTGTTTCTTAAATGGCTTACAAACACCTTCCACGCTGCAATTGTTTTCGTTTCAGCACACAATCTCAGATCAAATCACTTGCTGTGCGAGTACATCTCTCTATATATAGTTGAGGCAGTTGTATTGTGTGCTACGTCTTTGGGTTTCTGCTCAGGTGGGACAACCAGCAGGTAACCTGCTTGTGAATTAGCGGCAGCCCAGCCTCACAATTGGTTATTGCATCCATGACAGACAACTTTATGACAGCAGGGTTTTTGATCAGGGTTGTGTTGATCGTTTTTGATTGGGGTCGTGTTAAGGCAAGCACAGGGGTTTATTAGGTTGACCAATGCTTTCAGAGTGGATATGGTAGAGGGGAAACTGAGAGAAGCCTATTGTGTGTTTGTTTATGTGTAAATGTGGCTGTTACACTATTTTGTCTAATAGCAAACCACAGGCGCAGGAGTGGCTGTGTGGTAAATAGCTTGCTAACCAACCACATGGTTCCGGGTTCAGTCTCACTGCATGGCATCTTGGGCAAGTGTCTTATGTTATAGCCTCGGGCCGACCAATGCCTTGTGAGTGGATTTGGTAGACGGAAACTGAAAGTAGCCTGTCGTATATATATGTATGTGTGTGTATGTTTGTGTCCCCCCCCACCATCGCTTGACAACCGATGCTGGTGTGTTTATGTCCCCCATAACTTAGCGGTTTGGCAAAAGAGACCGATAGAATAAGTACTGGGCTTACAAAGAATAAGTCCTGGGGTTGATTTGCTCGACTAAAGGTGGTGCTCCAGCATGGCTGCAGTCAAATGACTGAAACAAGTAAATGAGTATACATTATTTACATTATTTGACGGATATTTGTCCTCATCTTGTTTGTTGTTAACGCAACATTTCGGCTAATATACCCTCCAGCCTTCATCAGGTGTCTTGCGGAAATTTTGAACCTGGGTTCTCATTCCTAAGGTATTTTTTGATATTATTATTAGGGTCACTACCTAGAATCGAACTTGGAATCTTGGAGTTAGTAGCCCGCGCTTTTAACCACTACGCCATATGCAGTGACCTGAATAATAATAATAATAATAATATTGAGAAGAGCATTGTCGATGTCAGAACTATTACTACCCATGTATTTTAATTTAACTTTAAAAAAAAAAAAAATGAAATGAACGAACTAGTGAGTTTAGTTTAATGGCCTACCAATGTATACTATGAGTTTCCTTGCCCTAGGAGTCGGGAAGACACTCAGCAAGAAATGGAAGCAAATTTGAAAGAAGAAGAAAAAAAAAGATAACAATAATAATAATAATATCGAAAATACTTTAGGAATGAGAACCCAGGTTCGAAGTTTCCCCAAGACACCTGATGATGGCTTGAGGGTATATCAGCCGAAACGTTGTGTTAACAACTAACATATCTGCCAAATGTAAATAATGTACATAATTCCTCATCTCTTAAATTTAGAACTACATCAAACCCCGTGGTTCTTGAGTTCCTGATGAAGCAAGTTTACTTGAAAGGACAACTGTTTGTGCATGTGTCTATGCATCTGTGTGTTTGTGTAGTTGCGACAATCACACTATATCACGTGCTGCACTAAAATTTTACAGTATCCGTTTCTGGTGTCACCTTAAAAACACTGGTGCTACATGCATTATCTTGTAGCTATGAGATTTCATGATCATGATCATCATCATCATTTAGCGTCCGCTTTCCATGCTGGCATGGGTCGGATGGTTCAGCTGGGGTCTGGGAAGCCAGAAGGCTGCACCAGGCCCAGTTTGATCTGGCAATGTTTCTACAGCTGGATGCCCTTCCTAACGCCAACCACTCCATGAGTGTAGTGGGTGCTTTTTATGTGCCACCGGCACAGGGGCCAGGCGAGGCTGGCAACGCCACGATCAGATGGTGCTTTTTATGTACCACCGGCACTGATTGTTTATTTGTAGAATGACATTGTGTGAAGGTGCAATGGCCCAGTGGTTAGGGCAATGGACTCGCGGTTGGAAGATTGCGGTTTCGATTCCCAGACCTGGCGTTGTGTGTGTTTATTGAGCGAAAACATCTAAAATCTCCACGAGGCTCCGGCATGGGGTTGGTGGCGACCCCTGTTGTACTCTTTTGCCACAACTTTCTCTCACTCTCTCTTCCTGTTTCTTGAGTAACGCTGCGATGGACTGGCGTCCTGTCCAGCCGGGGGGAACACATACCCCACAGAAACTGGGCCCAGGAGCCTGGCTAGGCTTGAAAAGGACGACAAAGAAAGAATGACATTGCAGGGTAGGTGCGTGAGGCCAGATCTGGTTGGTTTGAGCACAAGGCAGGTGAAATCTTTGGGTTTGATATAGCTGGATTAAATAATAAAGGGTTGAAAGCAAGCACTGGGTTTTGGGGCTGACCAAAGCCTTGTATTCACCTGAAAGAAGCCCATTGTAGGTGTGTTTGTGTACATGTGGTTGTCACTCTATTTTGTCAAATATCCAACCACTCAGTACGTGAATTTCTGATGAAGCAAGTTTATTTCAAGGTGCAGTTATTTAATAATAATAATAATCAATTCTTTTTTATTGGCCACAAGGGCTGACACGCATGATTACATAAAGGGACAAGACAGGACGAAAGGTTACAAAGGGTTTTGTCCGTTTGTTAAAAAATCCGTGTAAAAAACTTTAAAACAATGATTATTAAAACAATGAAAAACTCCCAAAAGGGGGAGAGGTTTCGAAAGGTTCCTGGTGGAAAAAAACCCTACAAAAATAAAACATTCTGTACAGTGCTCAGGTGCACTACAACTCATCTAAAGTGTATGTATAGTACATAGGGTAATGTACAAGCGTCAGGAAAAGAACAGTGCATGAGTCATGACATACACGTATGTGTATGAGTATGGAAGGGGGACAATCAGGTGTAGTTTCAGCGGATTTCGGAAAGCATGAGGGCCTTAAAGGATGCAGTGTTATGGCAGTCGACAACTGACGCAGGCTGTTTGTTCCATGCTTCAGCAACTCTGAGCGTGAAAAAATGTTTCCGAAAGTCATGGGAGCTGTGTTGTTTTCTGACTTTGTAGGCATGTCCATGTGTGTTGGACACATGGAGATCAAAAAGGTGTTCAGTGTTGTTGTTGGTGAGGTGGTTGATAACTTTGTGGGTGCTTACCAAGTCCATTGCCAGACGTCGGAGCTTCAGTGAATCCATGCCCAGGGAATGTATAGTTGCAGCAGTTTGCACTGTGTCATGTGCCACATTGAAGTTTTATGGTGCCGCATAAATGGCATTTGTGTTGGTGTGACGTGCAAAGCACCCAGTACACTCTGTGACATCCAGCCCTAGAAGCCATCCCAGAATAGACAATGGAGTCTGGTGTGGACCCTGGCTTTACTAGCTCTGGTCAAGCTTTTGTGTGTCCATAAAGGGGTGCGTGCGGACAGACGTCTCCGAGATTCTGCTATTAAGTTCTGTCATAGATGTGGTTCGGAGGGGAGATAACTAGAACCGCTCAGTAAATCGTCAGCATGGCCCAAGGGGAGATAATTGAGTGCTACTCAACAACTGCAACAAAATATTATTTCCATCGTAGAATTTAATCTACAGCATAGATCCGGATACTAAATCGATAATGCTGGTGATGATAGTGATACATAATGTCGATATTATATAATTTTTGTGTTATTGATAATGTCGAGTGAACGATATATTGCTCAGGGGAGGCCACTCTGTACACAGATCTTACAATTACCTCCTCGTATTTGTTGTGCGTGTGTAAGGGTTATCACTTGGTTGTTGAGTATATATACTGTTTCAATGTAGGAATATTCCCATATATTCAATGTATGAACAGCTAGTATATTACTTAAAGGCACACAAACTGAGATAAAATTGTGCATGTTTATATATATATATTATATATATATATACAACTTATAAATAAGGGCAAACGAAAAAAAATTCTAATGCCAGATATGCCGAAAATTGGACATATTGTCCATTTACAATATAATTTTTTTCCAGTACGCACGCTACTCGAAAAAAGGTCGACAGAAATCTCTAAAAAAAATTCCATTTACTTCTTTGCCACATGTATCGCTGACAAAGGGAGGGTTCTTTTTGAACTAACCCAGAAATCGGTCCGATATGGTAATAATGGAATTTTTTTTAGAGATTTCTGTCGACCTATTTTCGAGTAGTGTGCGTACTGGGAAAAAATTATATGGTAAATGGACAGTATGTCCAATTTTCGGCATATTTGGCATTAGAAAATTTTTCGTTTGCCCTTATTTATAAGTTGTTTATAATTTAACCTTTAAAGGTATTTTTTAATATGCTGGCCATTGATAAAAAATTTTTTTGAAAAAATTTTATCCTACATTTTATATATATATATATATATATATATACACATATATATATATATATATACACATATATACACATATTCAGGAGAGTATTGTAGTTCACTTGAAGCATTGTGTATTGTTTGTAAAGAATTAAAAGTTTTGAATGTTACAACAATGCACTATAATACAGACAATGGACCATAAGAACTGTTGTAATTTAGTTATCAATAGTCTATGATATTTCGGAAGAATATTCCTTCTTCAGATATTCTTAGATAGCAGTGACTCCATCTGAGAATATCTGAAGAAGGAATTTTATTCCAAAATATCATATCAGACTATGGATGACTAAATTACAACAGTTCTTATGGTCCATTGTCTGTATTATAGTGCATTGTTGTACCATTCAAAACTTTTTATTCTTTGCAAACAATACACAATGCTTCAAGTGAACTACAATACTCTCCTATATATAAATAGATGAGTGTATTTTTACCTTGTTAACAATTAACACGGGAAAAAAAAAAATAGTTACCAGGGTAGCAAAAATCTCACAAGTAAAGAAGCCCATCGTATATATGTGTATATATATATATTTGTATGTGTGTGTGTGTATATGTTTGTGTGTCTGTGTTTGTCCCCCAACATCGCTTGAGAACCGATGCTGGTGTGTTTACATCCCACGTAACTTAGCAGTTCGGCAAAAAGAGACTGATAGAATAAGTACTAGGCTTACAAAGAATAAATCCTGGGGTTGATTTGCTCGACCAAAGGCAGTGCTCCAGCATGGCCACAGTCAAATGACTGAAAACAAGTAAAGAATAGTAGGTGTCTTTTGGCAGATTTCTTCCATATTATAACCGTAATATACCCAATCTTATTGCTGTTTTCATGGCTATATTACTTACGAAATTTATGTTGTCTGTAAAATACCAAATATATTTGATGCTTCCAAAGTTTGTATCTATAAGATGTTGTCATATTGCTTACTACATTGTTTGTCATGTAATTTTATTTTGCTTCTGCCAGGCTACACAATGTGCTGTGATTGGTGGAGTGTTGGCGTCATCTTGTACGAGATGTTGGTCGGGCAACCCCCTTTCTATGCTGCAAATCCTGCTGAAACTCAATATAAGGTAAGTCTGCTCTCCACCACCACCACTACAACAGCAACCACACCTCCATCACCACCTCATCAATACCATTATCAACACAACCAACATCATAATTTTCAACACCACTACCATCACCAATACCATCTCTACCTTCACTACCTCCATCATCATCATCATCATCGTTTAACGTCCGCTTTACATGCTAGCATGGGTTGGACAGTTCGACCAGGGATCTGGGAAGCCAGAAGGCTGCACCAGGCTCCTTTCTGATGTGGCAGTGTTTCTATAGCTGGATGCCCTTCCTAACGCCAACCACTCCGTGAGTGTAGTGGGTGCTTTTTACGTGCCACCTGCACAGGTGCCAGACGCGGCTGGCAACGGCCACGATCAGATTGGTGCATTTTACGTGCCACTGACACGGAAGCCAGTCAAGACGGCGCTGGCATCGGCCACGATTCGGATGGTGCTTTTTACGTGCTACCGGCATGGAATCCAATCTAGGCGGCGTTGGCATCGGCCACGTTCAGATGGTGCTTTTTACGTGCCACCGGCACAGGGATCACAACTGCAGTTTCCATTGATTTTGATGTTGGTGTACTTGACTCAATGGATCTCCTCAAGCACAGGGTCGAAATGGTGTTTCTTCACTTGCCACCTGCACA
>NW_021833235.1:62500-80265 GCF_006345805.1 Octopus sinensis
ATGTCTCACCAATATAGCACGCTGGGCGAAATGCGTAGCCGTATTTCGTCTGCCGTTACATTCTGAGTTCAAATTCCGCTGAGGTTGACTTTGCCTTTCATCCTTTCAGGGTCGATAAATTAAGTACCAGTTGCATACTGGGGTTGATGTAATAGACTTAATCCCTTTGTCTGTCCTTGTTTGTCCTCTCTATGTTTAGCCCCTTGATGGCAATAAAGAAATAAATATAGGACTCTGGGAGAACCATGCGAGTCCCTTCCTGGCACTTAATTTGGTATGCACCTGTCTGAACAGGTGTAACATGGCGTCGGATGTTGAAGTGATCGCAGAGCAAAGTGAGATGAAGCGATTTGCTCAAGAAACACTATCCGGTCCATACACGCACATACACGTATATACAGACACGCACACATATTCACCTGTTGAAAGAGCCATTACTTCGCTTACAAAATGACTGGAGATGTTCATATTGAGATTTACTGTCTTTGAGAGTTGCCTCCCCTGCAGCTTTTAATCTTTTCAGTTTTTTTTCTTTTTTCTTTTACACTTCCTTTTATTATCATCACTATATAGATTCTCTCTCTCTCACATGCACACTCACGGTTGCGTGATAAAGTAGTTTGATGTTACTAAACCATGTGGTTTGGGGTTCGGTCCCACTGCGATGCATGTTAGACCAACAAATGGCTTGAGAGTGAAATTTGGTAGACGGAAACTACAAACCACTTTTGTGTGTTTGTATATATGTTTTTGTATGTGTCTGTTTACCTGTCTGTGTCTGTCTGTCTGTCTCTCTGTCTGTCTGTCTGTGTGTCTGTCTGTCACGCACACACAGATTTCTTTCAGTTTCCATCTACCACACCCACTCACAAAGCTTTGATCAGCCCAAGGTGACACGCAGTGGGACCGAACCCAGAACCATGTGTTTGGAAGCAAACTTCTTGCCACACCTGTACCTATGTAATTGCTAAGAGTTCCTGTAAGGCGACCACTATGCCTACTACTACTACTTCCACTTTCATTATTTCCCTCACAACCAATCCCACCATGACCACCACCACCACCTCTATCACCATCACTAATTCTGTCTCTGTTTTCTTCATCAACAGGTCATCAACTGGCAAGAACATCTTCATGTTCCCTTCAAGAAGCTCTCGTCGGCCTCCACTGATCTCATGCTTTCTCTCCTGTCCGATCCCAGCCAGCGGCTCGGCCGGAACGGTGCCGACGAGATCAAGCACCATGCCTTCTTCGACGGCCTCTCGTTCAACGGACTACGACAGCAGCCAGCGCCGTACGCTCCGACCATCTTGTACCCCACCGACACGTCGAACTTCGACCCCGTCGACCTCGACAAGCTGCAGAAGGACAACAACGATGGCCACCACAGCCAGCTGCCGCCGGAGCACGGCTTCTTTGAGTTTACGTTCCGGCGCTTCTTCGATGATGGCGGTCATCCGTATCCTGATAGGAGCACTGTGTTTGTCTGAGGAGGACAAAAGAAAGAATTGCAAAACAAACAAAAAAAATAATGCAACCAACCATGAAATTTAATCATGTGACTCCATGCCATCCTCTTCCCATAATGCATCAGTTCCATTCCCCACCCTGCCTTTTTTTTTTTTTTTGATTGCTGTTGGGGGGTGTGGAGTGGGGACAGGAGAGTGCAGGGTGGGGAGAGCGATCGCCCTCTCCTCTTCACTCCGTCCTCATCCCTACACCCTCTGCAAAATAGGAAAAAAAAAAATAAATAAATAAAAACCGAAAATGACACAAAGAAAAAAAAAATTCACAAACATACAAATACGAACATAAAAAATAAAAATTTTTTTTTTTTGTTTCTTTGTGAGAGGTTGGAGAAGAGGGCTTAAAGGAGTGAGGGTGTGGCGGGGTTGGGTAAGTGTATGTGTGGGGTGGGGGAGTTACCCTCCCCCCCTCTCCATTGTCACACTTTTTCTCAACCTCCTCCTCCTTGCTAAAAGTAAATAAATAATAAAAATTAAAATAAAAGAACTGCTCTCTTTCTCATGCTCTCCCTGCCTCCCTCCTCCCCCCTTTGTACTTCCCGAAATTACAATTAGTTTTTAATTAATTAGTCAACTAATTAATATTATTATTATTATTATTATTATTTAGATAATTAACAGAGGAAAAATAAAGAAATAAATTCAAATTGAATTTCCAATTACAAAAGCTGTTGTTAATTAAATTAAATGACTTAATTATTTTTTTTACTAATCTTTGTATAATGCTTACACACACACACACACACACACACACACGCACAGAATGAAACAAACATCAATGTAATAAAAATACAAATATATATATATATATATATATATATATATATGGTGGAGGCGCAATGGCCTAGTGGTTAGGGCGGCGGACTCGCGGTCGCTGATCGCGGTTTCGATTCCCAGACCGGGTGTTGTGAGTGTTTATTGAGCGAAAACGGGGTGTTGATCCCTGCTGTACTCTTTCACCACTCTTTCTTCTGTTGGCCTGCTCGCTTAGCCAGCGGGGTGGCGTCATTCGAAGGCTAAAAAACAATGCGAACGCATTGTGACCAGCGATGTGTAACAACATCTGATGGTCTGGTCGGTCACGTGATCACGTGATATATATATATATTGGCTGGTATTTCTAAAAATTTCAGTATGTGGCAAAGTAAATTATTTTACTGAGCCCTAATTATATAACGGTATATATATATATATATATATATATTATATAGAAAAAGTGTATAGTGAAGAAAATAAAGCAAAAAAGTATCAGTATGAAAAGAAAAAAAATAAACAAAAAATGTAAAATGTAAAAAAATTAGGGATTTAATGACATTAAAAAAAAAGCTCCAAATTTTTGTGGGTCTTATTTTGGTAAATAATATTTAAAGAAAAACATAAAAAAATATAGAAAATGAACAAGACATCTATTTAGTCCCTCATTCCATCTTCATGTATTTTCTCTCATTTATAAATTCTTCGTGCTACACACCGCTCTCTGACCCCCGGACCTTTACTTCTCTCCACTGCTGACCATCCCCCACCCCACCTCACCCCTAACTTAACTCTGGTCCCTACATGAAAGTAAATACTCCTTTTTTTTCTTTTGGTTTTTAAACCCTTTCTACATTCACGTGCTCCTTAATAATACTCCTACTTATCCCCTCCCATGATCTTGCTGGCCTTGTGCCAAAATTTGAAATCATTATTATTATTAAGGTCATGGGAGGACTGTTAGAATTGTTTACACCATGGACAAAATACCTCTACAGTTTTTGTTCCAGTGCGTCACATTCTGAGTTCAAATCTTGCTGTGGTCTGTTTTTCCTTTCACCTTTTCCAGTGTCAGTACCATAAAGAACCAGTAAAATGGTGGGGGCTGACAAAACCGTGTCTTTCCTTCCCCCAGTATAATTGATGGAAATTCTTGTATATATTGTGGTTGTATACTGTCAACTTAACGTGACAGTCGGGATTACACCACGGCTGTTTAGCCCTAGGAAGCATCGACGCTTCCTGTCGGCTTCGACACAATTTCTGTGTCCTTATATATTTATTTTTTATATATTTTATTTAAATATATAAGGACACAGAAAATGTGTCGAAGCCGACAGGAAGCGTCGATGTTTCCTAGGGCTAAACAGCAGTGGTGTAATCCCCTACTGTCACGTTAAATTGACAGTATACAACCATTCTATCGCCCCACCACCGTACATATCTCTATGAGATATTCAGAAATTTAATATTTCTGAACTTGTATATATTATCTGCTCACAAACATAAAAATAAGGGCACAGATGAATATAAAGAAAGTAATATTTCAAACACAGTATAACCATGAAAACCGCAGAAATATTGTGTATATTATCCTTATATGTCTGCAGACAACTTCTTCCATCATATAAGGGTAAAAATATCCTGTTTTTTTGCTGTTTCCATGGCTACACTGCGTTTGAAATGTCACTTTCTTGTCTGTATGATACAGTACACATTTGATGCTTCCCCCCAAGAAAACAAAGTTCTAGGCTGTTGCATATATATATATATATATATATATACATATATATAAGTAGTTGAATGAATTATCCTAGTATGGATAATTCGGTTAACCGATACCTGGGTAGCAAATTCACGTCAGAAAACACGGTTGAAGCTACATGCCAAGGGCAGAGATCGCGTGCTTTCGTGTGGAAATTTGTGTTTTTTTTATAAATAAATGAAAGAATGGAGTCGAACGACGATTTAACAAAATTCCTTTATTAAATCGTCGTTCGACTCCATTCTTTCATTTATATATATATATATATATATATATGAAACTCAAAATATGAATACGTCTATATATGTGTGTGTGTGTATGTATGTATGTATAAGGTTTTCATCATATTCACCTGGCATTGTAATTGTTTTTATAATTTGTTCCAGAACATTCTGTGGAAATATTATTGTCACCAGTTTATAAATGTGCGACTCCTTGATTTAAAACCCGTCTGATGAGTGCCAATGCATGAAACTCCTGGTCCTAAATTCTGCTGATTCTTAACAAAAAAAAATAACATTTAATCATACCACCCATCTTCATTCCACCTTGTATCAATAATAATTCTTTCTACTGTAGGCACCAGGCTTGGAATTTTGCGGGAGGGAGTAAGTCGATTATATTGAGCCCAGTGTATCACTGATACTTATTTTACCAACCCCGAAAGGATAAAAGGCAAAGTCAACCCCAGTGGAATTTGATCTTAAAACGTGAAGGCACAAAATACTGCTAAGCATTTTGTCTGGCGTGCTAACGATTCTGCCAGCGCACCACCTTGGTTGTATCAATAAAATATGATTATAATAATTGTATTATAGGCACAAGGGTAATAATTCTAGTGGGTGGAGGATTAAGTTGATTACATCGACACCTGTACATGACTGGTGTTTCATTTTCTCGACTCCCGAAAGGATGAATGGTAAACTTGATCTTTGTAGCATTCGAAATTAGAAACGTAAAGAGTTGGAAGAGATGCAACGAAGCATTTTGTGTGGCGTTCTAATGATTCTTAGTTCTTTATTGCCCAGAAGGGGCTACACACAGAGGGGACAAACAAGGACAGACAAACAGATTGAATCGATTATATCGATCCCAGTGTGTAACTGGTACTTATTTAATCGACCCCGAAAGGATGAAAAGCAAAGTCGACCTCGACGGAATTTGAACTCAGAACGTATTGAGAGACGAAATACCGCTGAGCATTTCGCCCGGTGCGCTAACGCTTCTGCCAGTTGGCCGCCTTGGCGTTCTAATGATTCTGCTAGCTCTCTGCCTTCCATGATGATGATAATCATAATGATGGTTGTGATGATGACGAAAGCAGGAAAAGAAATATAAAAATATACAACAAAAAAAAAAGCAGTAGAAAGTGAAATGAAAGGTTGGAGAAAACCCCCTCCCCCATCTGTTTCTGTTATCATCTCTTCATCTTCTTCATTTTCCCCTCATCTGACTGTCCCCACTTTTAAAAAATTTTTCTAAGTGGGGAATGTCTTTCGTCTTCATGCAGACATACTTACGCACACACATATTTGCAAAGACCTGCACAAACACATATGCTGTACATTGTCGCAAACACACAGACAGACACACACACATACGTGCATGCACGCACACTCACTTGCTCGAACCAACACGGGACACTCCACTCAGGACTGAACAAAACTGTTTAGTGTAAAGCGGTAAACCTTTCTAGTGAACATTTGGTAAGTTAACGAGAATATTTAGTTGAACTGTAAAGTAAAATAAAGTCTAATAACAGTGAACGATTGACATTGATGTTGTTGTTACCTTTTTGTTTTATAAGTTCTTGGTACCTCCTTGGTTCTGTGGGGGCTTAGAAGCTCGGGATCTTTTCCTTTTGAACGGCAGATGTCAACACAATTTCTAGTTAACTAAACACTTTTAAACTTCGTATACTGGCAGAATGTGTTTATAAAACATCATTTTCTCTTGGTTTTACTCTTTTACTTGTTTCAGTCATTTGACTGCGGCCATGCTGGAGCACTGCCTTTAGTCGAGCAAATCGACCCCGGGACTTATTCTTTGTAAGCCCAGTACTTATTCTATCGGTCTCTTTTGCCAAACCGCTAAGTGACGGGGACGTAAACACACTAGCATCGGTTGTCAAGCAATGCTAAAGGGACACACACACACACACACACACACACACACACACATACACATAAGACAGGCTTCTTTCAGTTTCCGTCTACCAAATCCACTCACAAGGAATTGGTCGGCCCGAGGCTATAGCAGAAGACACTTGCCCAAGATGCCACGCAGTGGGACTGAACCCGGAACCATGTGGTTGGTTAGCAAGCTACTTACCACACAGCCACTCCTACGCCTATTTTATTGAGAAAATTCTATAGTTTGTAAGATATTTCGTCTGAAAATCCGAGCATTTCGGCAATTTTAACCAATTGATTACCTCCATTCAACTAAAATCATCCGGCCACGATCGGATGGTGCTTTTTACGTCCCACCGGCACGGGGGCCAGACTAGGCTGGCAACGGCCACAATCGGATGGTGCTTTTTACGTGCCGTGGACAGATTTAGCTGACAGAAACTGTGAAATCTTGCCATGTGTCTAAGTGTGGGGCTGTTTGTGTCTCTTCATCTTGAAAATCGTGTAATTGTTGTAAATTGTCATTCATTTCCAATATGCTGCAAAAGCATGTCTGGCCGCGGGGAAATGTTATCTTGATTGGTGAAAGGAACACGGCGTCTAGCTGTAGAAAATTTGCCTCACAAAACTCTAACAGATCTATGCAAGCATAGAAAAGTGAATTCTGAAAATGATATATAATGTGTGTGTGTGTGTGTGCACGTGTCTTCTTCTATATTCTTGAGCTGACCAGGCTTTGTAAGTGGATTCGGTAGATGGAAACTGAAAGAAGCTCCTTGTGTGTTTATGTATATATATAGAGAGAGAGCAATAAGAAAACGGAGGGGATCAATAGGTGGTATTCATCAACTTTAGACATTATATTATGTCAATTTATTTATTTGTTTACTAAAAGGACAATTAAAACTATACATACATGTATAACCTTATGCTTTACATAAATAATATAAAGATACCAGAAAATATTAAAATTTATAATATACAGGAATAGAAAATGGAAAAGTATCTTACAGCTGTTTCAGTCAAGAGGTAAAAATACCTCAGTCTACCTTTATCTCTCCAGTAGACTGAAGTAATTAGTAGATGATTTTGAGGTACTTGGGTGTTTCTCTAGGCTTCGTCAGAGATTTTAGAAAGTACATAAGGTTAAGTTATATATATAAATACACACACATATACATACCTATACATACATATACATCTACACTTAAATGTACATGCATATTTGCATGTATATGCATTCAAAAGAATCAATTATTAAAACTCTTCTCCCTAGAGCGAAGGCGGGAGAGATATGCGGTGATATACATCTGGAAAATCCTGGAGGGTCTTGTCCCAAACTTTGGCATTCAAAGTTACTCCAACCGCAGAACGGGGCGCCACTGCATGGTGCCAAAGATTCCAACATCACCATCAAAATACAGGACCAGATACTGCAACAGCTTGGGTTTCAGAGGACCACAGCTCTTTAACATCCTCCCTAAATGCCTGAGAGACTTGCATGGTGTGGATGTGGGTTTCTTTAAAACTAAACTGGATCTCTTCTTGTCGGGGGTCCCAGATGAACCTACCTCACGACAGGAGACACAGATGTGGGCAGCGGCATCGAACTCCCTTGTTGACCAAGTGCCACGTATCAGAGGTGGATTCACATATTAGTGTAGCTCATTCAGCAGTGGTGTCCCAGCATGGCCGCAGCCTTCGGGCTGAAACATTTTCATGGATTTATGGATTTATTATTAGATGCATTATATTATTCATATTAGATGAAATATAAACAGAGGTATGAGAAAGTTATAAGAGGAGTAATATTGTAGTTTATAGAATCAATATTTTAGTTATGCAAGAATGAAACTGCATATACACGAGGAACATACACACACACACACGCATATATATTTCCGCTCAAATATACTCACAGGTACATACGTACTAGATGTGTTTAATTGTTCTTTAAGTAAATAAATAAATAAATTGACATAATATGTCTAAAAGTTGATGAACCACCTATGATCCCTCCATTTTCTTATTGCTATATAAACTAATGGTAAAACAACTTTTTATTCTCATCCATTTAGTACACTCGGTAATGTAATTGCAATGCAATGAAAAAACACGTGTATTAATAATTGGGTATTCTATCAAAAGTATATTGGTTAGATATTATCCCTTAGTGGGTTGGATTCACAACCTCTAACTTTCTTGGAATTAAAGTATATATGTGTGTGTGTGTGTGTGTACCAGACTACCTCTGACCTGTTGGGTTACTGGGAAACAGGTTTCCAGCAAAGGAGTTTTGTTTCGTGTTTTATATATTTCGCATGCTTTCAAAGAATGTTACATCGAAAAGGAAAGATTTGGCTGCTATTTCTTGCACGCCCTGCTACCATGTACCAAGTATTTTGGGTCCGTTATCGCAAATACCTGTTACGTGTTAGTAGGGCGTGCTAGAAATAGCAGCCAAATTTTGGGGGGTCGGATACGTTGAATGCACTCGAAAAAAAACCTATGGAAAAATACTGTTTCACACCGAGGTTACGAATGGGTCTTTTACGAAATATTTACTGTACTTTTAAAGTCATTTTCACTTTAAAATATTTTTTTAAATATGCTCCCCAAAATTTTTGTAACGCTATTCACTTGAAAACAATTTAAGATATTGTCTTTTTAAAGAAAGCTAAAATATAAATACTTGCTGTACGAACAGCTTACATTTTCGAAATCACATTCACTTAGAAATATTTCTGAATGTTTAAAATAGTGTTTAACAAAAGCGAAAATAGAAACATTTACTGTAAAAAACAAAACAAAAAACTCGTAATTTTTCGTTTTCAAATCAGTCTAATAGAAAGATAAGAGTTTCTTCCCTTTCAGGATGATTATTTTCAGAATATTTTTCCCATTATGCACCGTTTTGTGTATTTATACCCCACAAACCTCTAATATCTTTAAAACTACTTGTCCGATTTACGCGAAACTTGGTTTTATTTCATTCGTATTAACATTTCAGGGTAAACTTAATTCATGTTATCTTCCTATTATACACCTGTACATTTCTTTATTGCCCACAGGGGGCTAAACATAGAGTAGAGAGGACAAACAAGGACAAAGGGATTAAGTCGATGATATTGACTCCAATGCGTAACTGGTACTTATTTAATCGACCCCGAAAGGATGAAAGCTAAAGTCGACCTCAGCGGAGTCTGAACTCAGAGCGTAATAGCAGAGGAAATACCTATTTCTTTACTACCCAGAAGGGGCTAAACACAGAGAAGACAAACAAGGACAGACAAACTGATTAAGTCGATTATATCAACCCAAGTGCGTAACTGGTACTTAATTTATCGACCCTGAAAGGATGAAAGGTAAAGTCGACCTCGACGGAATTTGAACTCAGAACGTAACGGCAGATGAAATACCGCTAAGCACTTCGCCCCGCGTGCTAACGTTTCTGCCAGCTCATGTTATCTTCCTATTATGCACCTGTTAGGCTGGGTAACATTGTAAGCAAGCAAGCAAGCAAGCTTCAAACTGACTTTTAATGTATTATATATATAATGGTTTCATATATCTTTGGCACGTGAAGATTTGCGTAGGAGACGCATATCTGCCAAGTTTGTGCCAAACGTGCTTTAAGCTGAGCAAAAGGACACTCAGGTTTCAGTTGCAAATTCAAGGACGCAAAACGTCTTTTCCTGGTTGAGTGAAAGCCATAACGGGATCTGAAAAAATATGAAAAAATCATTACCATTACAAAAAACTTAATGAATTTAACCTTAAAATGGTACCTGTTTCATCATACTGACAATCATAGTCCAGCAGATATGAGGACTTGAAATGTGCCCAAGACTTCTGGAACACTTTATATATGTATGTATATTTATATATGTATATATATGTATATATGTGTATATAGATATGTATATGTATATATATTTATCAAAATAAAAACATGATGCAAAGGATTTAGCGGTACATATGTTTCTGGCTTTTATTAGACGGTATATATCAATGCATAATTGATGTAATTTGTATGTCAATAGCCTTCTTCAGCCGCGTACAATTACTACTCCAAGGACATGTATTACATTATAAGTTTGGGAAACGACTATGAGGATTTGCATCCCCAACGTAAATCGTCTTTTTCTCAAACTTATAATGTAATACATGTCCTTGGAGTAGTAATTGTACGCGGCTGAAGAAGGCTATTGACATACAAATTACATCAATTATGCATTGATATATACCGTCTAATAAAAGCCAGAAACATATGTACCGCTAAATCCTTTGCATCATGTTTTTATTTTGATAAATATACTCTATCAGCTACACCACTAAATGGCATATACAGGTGCTTACAATTATCAAGTATTCACCCTGAATTATATGTATATATATATATGTGTATGTATATATATTTGTTTATATGTATATTTATGTATATATAGGGGAGAATTCCAAAAAAAAAACAACAACAAAAGACGAAGACAGGTGGTGTAGACAACAAACAGATGTATTAGTATAACGCTCGGGAAGTGAAAAAGTCTTTAACGTTTCGAGCCTACGCTCTTCTACAGAAAGGAACACAGAAAGAAACAAGGAAAGAAAATAAAGAATGTGTATTGGCTAAAAAGCAGAAAGTACAAAAAAGTTTATAAACTATAAAAAAAGTTGCGAAAAGTTCAAAAGCTTCAGACGTTGTGGTGTATTGGAGCGATTTTTCATCTAAAGAGGAGTCCAGTGTAATTCATAGGCAGGAGAGGTGCAGCTGAAGTGTAGAAAGTCCAGTAGAAGTTGCTGGGTGATGAGAGGAGACAGGTACATATATATAATATATATATATATATATTATATATATATATATGTATATACATATATGTATATATGTATATATGTATATGTATATATATATGTATATATATGTATATATATACATGTATATATATATGCATATGTACATATGCATATGTATATAAGTATATATTTGTATATGTATATATGTGTATTTATATATATGTATATGTATATATGTGTATTTATATATATGTATATATGTGTATCTATATATATGTATATATACGTATATATATATGTATATATACGTATATATATATATGTGTATATATGTGTATATGTATGTATATATATATGTATATGTATGTATATATATATGTATATGTATATATATGTATATACATATATGTATATATGTATATATATTATATATATATATATATACATACATATATATACATATATATACATATATAAATATACATATATAACATATATATATATACATATATATATATATACATATATATAAATATACATATATATATACATATATACATATATATATATATATAAACTTAGATATGTTTCGACCAAAGATTGGACCAGGCTATGTCTAACTTAATAGCGCCACCTGATAGGATTATCTAAATCCTTTTTAAGTCAAGCTTTGTTTATGGCCCATTCAAGAAGTGAGTTCTTGTTGAGTGAGTTGTATCCAGGTAGAAGTGGCTTATCTGGTATCCCTTGAAGGAAATTATCCAGACTCCGTTTAAAGGTGATGGGATCCTTTGCCTCTTTGATCAGTATATATACAGCTCCTATCCCAGTCTGTCATCCCGGTTTTCAAACAGGGAAACAGATCCTTCGCAGCCTAGGCGTGAGTCTCGTGAAACCCTCGTGTCTGAGGCCGAGGAATCGCCCGATTTTTGTGCACACGTCACGCGACCAGGTGGGCGCAACCATCTGCCACCGGCGGATCATAACCCCCCCCCCCATAGGCACAGGAGTGGCTGTGTGGTAAGAAGCTTGCTTCCCAACCACATGGCTCCGGGTTCAGTCGCACTGCGTGGGACTTTGGGCAGGTGTCTTCTATAGCTTCGGGCCGACCAAAGCCTTGTGAGTGGATTTGATAGACGGAAACTGAAAGAAGCCCGTCGTATATATATGTATATATATATCAATGTGTGTGTCTGTGTTTGTCCCCCATCACCATTTGACATTCTGTGTTGGTGTGTTTACATCCCCGTAACTTAGTGGTTCGGCAAAAGAGTTTGATGGAATAAGTATCAGGCTTAAAAACAAGAACTGGGATCGATTCATTTGACTAAAAATTCAAGGTGGTGCCCCAGCATGGTCGCATTCTAATGACTGAAACCGGTAAAAGGTAAAAGATAATGTGACTTACACAAAATAGTCAATGATATCCGGACTTAAAGGGGTTGAATAAATTCCCTCTTTAAACTCCTTTCTGTCAACACATCAAATGTAAAATTCTTCCCTGAAGACGGAAGCTGGTATTATCCAATGAAGGAATTAATTTACAGTCATTATTTTGGACCACCAAGCCCCCAGAAACTGCTGTTGGACTCGTAAAACTCTTAATCAGCCCCCGATGTTGGTGTGTTTACGGAGACGTAAACACACCAGCATCGGTTGTCAAGCGATGTTGGGGGGACAAACACAGACACACAAACATATACACACACATACATACATACATATATATATATATATATATATCAGAAATATTGAATTTCTAAATCTCTCGTAGAGACATGTACGGTGGTGGGGCGATAGAATGGTTGTATACTGTCAATCTAACAAGAACGTGACAGTAGGGGGTACACCACCGTTGTATAGCCCTAGGAGGCATCGAACGCCTCCTGAGCTTCGACACATTTTTTTCTGTGTCCTTATATACATATACGAAGGGGAGACAAACACCTCCAACCGCCGGAACTGCATCTAGGGACACCGTGTTTCAGGATCATTGTCCTTCATCGGCCTAGAGTAGCAGACACCGGTCGGCTGGTGATATTTGCCTTGACTTCGTATCTGTATATATGTAAACTCAGTGAAGTTTATTCACTGATTATCAAAATAAGAAATATTGAATTTCTAAATCTCTCGTAGAGACATGTACGGTGGTGGACATCCTGGTGCAAAGGGGAGTGGGGTGCTGGTCAAGTGTGGTGGTGGTGGGGGGTCAATAAGTTAAATATGCCGAATACTTTGATAGAGATCGATAAACGGAAGACATGCAAAAGAAATAGGGGAAGGAAGTGGTAAAGATTATGTGGTGGTGGTGGTAGTGGAGGTGGGAATGGCAGTAGCGATGACGCTTGGAGTGGTGACGATGGTTAGTAATAATGCGGTGGTGGTGGTGGTGGTTGTGTGGTGGTGACGATGGTTAGTAATAATGCGGTGGTGGTGTGGTGGTGGTGGTGGCGGTGGTGATAGCCGTGTTGGTAGTGGTAATGGTGGTGGTGGTAGTATTAGTGGGGGTGGGAATGGTGATGGTGTTGTTGTGGTGGGGATGATGACAGTTGTGATGGTGATGATTGTGGTGTTGTTGTTGTGGTGGTGGTGGTGATGGTTCTGTGGTTGTGGTCATGGTGGTGGATGAGGCGGTCAGGTTAGGGAAATAGTCAAGAATTTCAAGGTTAAGCTTAGGGACAAAAGTCAGACGTGATAGCAGCAGCAGCAGCAGCAGTAGTAGTAGTAGTAGTAGTAGTAGTAGTAGTAGTAGTAGTAGCAGCAGCAGTAGTAGTAGTAGTAGTTGTTGTTGTGGTCATAGTTGTTGCTTAGATCCAGTTAAGTCCTGAGTGGACAGACCGATGATTAAAGGCATTCCAGCCGTGACCAATCCACTTGTTATTTACTCACAGTTCGGAAACGCTCCCCAAAGATAGAAAGTGATTTGAGGATGATTTGACTGCTATTTCTAACAGGCTTCCACCCTTGTTCTTGTTGTTGTGGAGGTGGTGGTGGTGGTGGTGGTGGTGGTGGTGGTGGTAGTGGTGTAAAACTGCAGCCACCACAAATGCTACTACTATAACTACCAACACCACCACCACCACCACCACCACCACCGCCGCCACCGCCACGACTACGATCATGACGACGACAACCACTAGCATCACTACCATCGCCAGCATCACAGCACTACCACAGTAACAGCAGTAGCACTACCACATCAGTACCACTAAAACCACCACCACCACTGCCACTACAACCACCATTACCACCACCATTACCATAACCATCACCGCAATCAGCAACAAAACTATGTCCACTACCACCATCACCATCACACTCACCACCACCACCCATACTCACCGCCGTCACTATCACCATCATCATCACCATCACCAACACCACCACCACCACTACCACCATCACTACCACATCACCATCAACACCATCACCATCACCATCACCATCACCATCACCACCACCACCACCACCATTACCACGGCCACCATCATCCCCACCACCACCATTACCACCACCACCATCACCACCCCACCATTCACCCCCCACCCCCATAACCATCACCACCACCATCACCACTACCACCACCACCACCACCACCACCATCACCACCACCACCACCATCACCACCACCACCACCACCACCTACAACCACCACCACCACCTACAAGCCACCACCACCACCACCTACAACCACCACCACCACCAGCACCACCACCACCACCACACCATCACCACCACCACCACCATCACCACCACTACCACCACCACCGTCACCACCACCACCACCACCACCACCACCACCACCACCACCAGTACCATCAGTGACGAAGGAATGTTTTCCTAATTCATTCAACTTTTCCTTAGTTCAGAATAATTAATCTACAATTAATAATTAACAGAGCATGACTCGTCCGGAATGAATAATTATCTTCTGTCTCATTGAAACATAAATTCAAGAAAGAATTAAGAGAAAGAAGGTAAAAACAATAACTTGCATAATAATTTCTGGAAGGTTCGATAGTGATGAAATACAGCAGCGATTAGCATATTCATGTTCGAATGTGCCGAAAAATATTTAGGATAAGTATGTGTTGACACCTTGGGCAAACGTTTTCTGTTATAGCCCCAGGTCCCGACCGAAGCCTTGTGAGTAGATTTGATAGGCGGAGGCTGGAAAAAAACCCCGCCGTGTATATGTATGTATATATGTGTGTATATATGTGTGTATTATAGGCGCAGGAGTGACTGTGTGGTAAGTAGCTTGCTAACCAACCACATGGTTCCGGGTTCAGTCCCACTGCGTGGCATCTTGGCCAAGTGTCTTCTGCTATAGCCCCGGGCCGACCAAAGCCTTGTGAGTGGATTTGGTTGACGGAAACTGAAAGAAGCCTGTCGTATATATGTATATATATATATATATGTGTGTGTGTGTTTGTGTGTCTGTGTTTGTCCCCCTAGCATTGCTTGACAACCGATGCTGGTGTGTTTACGTCCCCGTCACTTAGCGGTTCGGCAAAAGAGACTGATAAAATAAGTACTAGGCTTAGAAAGAATAAGTCCCGGGGTCGATTTGCTCGATTAAAGGCGGTGCTCCAGCGTGGCCACAGTCAAATGACTGAAACAAGTAAAAGAGTATATATAATTATGAATGATGTATGTATATATATATATGTATGTATATGTGTATATATATATATATGTGTGTGTGTGTGTGTGTGTGTACATACATAATTTCATACGTACATACATACATACATGGTGGTTGTCTACTCCTTATGCACAGTCTCACCGCCTCCTGTACCCACAACTTAGATCCATCATGGCGTCTGATGTTGTTGTTGTGATGGTGGTGGTGGTGGCAGCAGCTTTACACCACTACCCCCCCACCCCACCACCATTACCACCACCACCTTTACCATCATCACCATCACCACCACCACCACCACCACCACTACCATTACCACCACTACCATCACCACCACCACCATCACCACCACCATTACCACCACCATCACCACCACCACCACCATTACCACCCCCAAGAGCATGCCCCCCAAGAGCACCACCACCAGTACCATCAGAATGTTTTCAAAAAGACACCCATATAGACTGCACATCCGGTTTGGACCACCAAGAGCTGCAGATAAGTTCTGGTCTTTGTGGAATCTTAAAATGTCATTTGAGACCTCTGTTAGATTTGTAGACCTTCTGGCATACATTGCATTCAAAGGTGTGCACAGACATATAGGCAGAATAGTTGATGGAGGTCCGTTTTCCATGAGTCCACAAATGAGATTTGAGCCCAGCAAACGAAAGACATGGTCTGTCCCAAACTGTGCACACAAAAAGGTCATTGTGATTCACCTTCTAAATCGTAACAGTCTTCTATAAATCTCTCTTGATTCTTGCATGCATAATCCTGGCCTCTTCATACGCTTTCCCTCCACTCCACACTTTAGTTCGCCATCCAGCTCGATCCGAAACAAGGGTTTCTATGTCCTGGATCCATTCCAAGTGACTTCATGGTAGTCTTTATGCTGTCT
Organism: Octopus sinensis; assembly: GCF_006345805.1. Taxonomy (NCBI): domain Eukaryota; kingdom Metazoa; phylum Mollusca; class Cephalopoda; order Octopoda; family Octopodidae; genus Octopus; species Octopus sinensis. The sequence continues at coordinate 79,014 of NW_021833235.1, forward strand.
TTAAACCTCTTTTTAGGTTTACACCGATAGCATTTCCCCTCAATAAGCTCACCATAAACAGCTGTTTGGGTGCGCGTTCATCCGCCATTTGAACAATATGGCCAAACCATCTCATCTGGCTTTTCAGAATCATTGCTTTAATTAAAATGATGCCTGCAGACAGAAGGATATCTGTGTTTGGAATAAAATAGAAAAAACTTCATAAATGCGATGAAGACATTTTTGCTGGAATTGTTCTAACAATTTGAAACGTCTTCCATAACACGTCCATGTTTCAGAAGAATACAATAGGGATGGTAAGACAAACGATTTGTAAAGAGCCAATTTTGTGTCGTCATTTATATGCCGTTGGTTAGATTTGATAGGCGGAGGCAGAAAGAAGCCCGTCGTGTAAACATACATACATACATACATGCTTACATACATACATACATACATACATACGTACATACATACATACACACGTGTTTGTGTGCGTGCGTGCATGTGTGTGTGTATATATATATATATGTATATATATATATAATATAATATATATATATATATATAATATATTATATATATAATATATATATATATATATATATATTTAGTGTAGGAAGAAATGGAGCTAAATTATAAACTACACTAAATATATAAACTTCAAATTTCCGCACTAAGGCACGGGTTTGAGACCCCATGGTCGTAACCTCAACCTTGATTTTTCTGTTGTGATTTTTGCTACCCATGTATCGGTTATCTTTTGAATAATCCGTAACAAGATAATTCATTTATCCATTTCAATAATATATATATATATTATATGTATATATATATATATATATATATATATATATGTATATATATATATATATATGTATATATATATATATACTTACATACATGCGCTCATCCACACACAAACACGCACGCACACACACACACACGCACACGCGCACACACACACAACCACATACACACATATATAAAGAACCATTGGCGCAAAGCAGTGTTTAGGTATGAGCACAATTATGGTTAGTTGAAATATGTTTGTCACATATTTCAACTGCTAAAGGCAAATATACCGCAGTTGCTGTGGAGAAAAATTATTATTATTGTTATTATTATTATTATATTATCATTATCATTATTATTATTATTATTATTATTATTATTATTATTATATTATTATTTCATATCATTATTTTTTATTATATTATTATTATTATTATTATTGTTATTATTGTTATTATTATTATTATTATTATTATTG
>NW_021833236.1:0-5000 GCF_006345805.1 Octopus sinensis
ACCACCACCTGTACTGGTGCCACAATCAACAATCTGATCGTCTATTTAAGACAGAATCTATCCGATAGGAGAGGCGATAAGCTATCACTTCTTGAGTGATGTAAAGCTGCGTTTGAGGCGCCAGCCTGCTTCTTTACACATTTCAGTCAATTAAAGACTGTAAAGGGACACTTAGAACCACACACACACACACACACACACACACACACGCACACATACACACACGCACACACACACACACACACACACACACACACACACACACACACACACTTGTCTCTGTGTTTTCTTGTGTTCTTAGAAAGAAACATGAAGAATGGAAGCTCCAACAGCTTTCTACTGTCTGTCATTTGAATCGGTTTAACAACACTGTTTGCTGTTGTCGATGTTGTTGCTGCTGCTGCGACTACTGCTGCTGCTACTGTTGTTGTTGTTGTTGTTCCATGTAAAAGATGGAGATTTCTTTTGAAGGGAGGAACCTGTTATTTTTTTATTAATTATTTATCTGTTATCGTTTAGCCATCACTTGCTTCAGTCATTGGAGAGCGGCCATGCTGGGGCACCGCCTTGAATATTTTGTCGAAGGAATCGACCGCAGTACTTGCTTTTTATTAAGCTTAGTCTCTATTTTATTGGGTTATTTTGTCGAACTACTAAGTTACGGGGACTTAAACATACCAATACCGGTTGTCAAGGGGACAAACAGACACAAAGACACACGCACACATAGATACGTACATACATATATTCTTTTCTTCTATTTTTTACTTGTTTTAGTCATTTTACTGCGACCATGCTAGAGCATCACCTTTACTCGAATAAATCGTCTTCAGGACTTATTCTATATGTTTCTTTCGTCGAACCGATAAATTATGAGGATGTAAACACACCAACATCGGTTGTCAAGCGATGGTGGAAAGACAAACACAGTCACAAATACATACATATATATATATAGAAAATATATATGTATATATATATTCGATGGGCTTCTTTCAGTTTCCGTTTACTAAATCCACTCACAAAGCCTTGGTCGGCCTGAGGCTATAGTAGAAGACACTTGCCCAGGATGCCACGCAGTGGGACTGAACCTGAAACTACGTAGTTGGGAAGCAAGCGTCTTACCACACAGCCACTCTTGCGCCTATATATATATATATATATATATATATATATATATATATATATCTGATATATATATATACTATATATATATAATATATATATATATATATATATCACTATATCTATATATATCGTGTTTCCTCGAAAATAAGCCCAATCCCCCAAAAATAAGACCTAGTCAAAAATACATCGGCTTGTTAACAAGACCATGTGATGTTTGCAAGGTAAGCCACCTACCACAGCTTGGCTAAAGTCTGCGCTAAGCCTACATGCACGGAGGTAACTCTCTTGGCTTGACTCCCTTGTTCCCCAGGCAAGATGAGTGCAAAAATAAAGAGTTATTACGTGGAGTACAAGAAAGGAATTGTGGAAGAGTCACATAACAAGAATCTTACGGCTTTCTCTAAGGAGAAGATGTTGGGTTTCCGAACGGTCCGAAAATAGCGAGCAGAGTACGATAATCTCAGCAAACAGGTGGATGAGCCAAGTGCTAAGAAGTGCAAGTGTGGATCAAGTCGACGACCGATATTTTCGGAGCTGGAAGATATCACCTTGGGATGGATTTCTGACAGAAGAACAAAGGCTTTGGTTTTGTATGCAGGGCTGATATTCAAGAATTTGCTCTTGCAATGGCACCACAGTTGGATATACTCCCAGAGATATTCAAAGCGTCACCACATTGGTTGGAGAACTTCCTTCGATGATATGAGTTCTCTCTCTCTCTCTCTCTCTCTCTCCTCTCTCTCTCTCTCTAAAAAGATCGACAACACTGTTCAAAGTGGAGGATGCTGAAGTGATTCAACGTGCACTTGCATTCAAGTCCTTTGTTGATGGGATCGACCTTTCTAAATACAATCTCTCCCACATAATTGTTATGGATGAGACTGAAGATCAAAATAGTAGGGGTCACATCTATAGGACACACAACAACCCTTACTCTCGTAATTTAAGGTACTGATCCCATTTAAAGACAGAGGGACTTCTATACACATAAAGCACTTCTACTGCGCCACTTCAGAGTGCCGATTACTGGTATTCTGCAACATTCATAAACATCCTAGGGACCCCAGGCTCCAATAATGCAAGCATACATAGAAGAGTGTTTGTGACTGTGTGATAAGAAGCTTGCTACCTAACCACACGGTTCAGAGTTCAGTCCCACTGCGTCGCACCTTGGGGCAGTATCTTCTAATATAATCCCGGCCCCACCAAAGCTTAGTGTGTGGATTTGGTAGGCGGAAACTGAAAGAAACTCATCGTATATATAACTTTGTGTGTGTGGAGGCGCACTGACCCAGTGGTTAGGGCAGCGGACTCACAGTAAAGGAAAAAAGCACCGCAACCGCAGACTGGTGTACAAATCACATCTATGAGATATCGTTGCTACGAAACAGACACACTTTGTAGACAAACAATGGACAAACGCAGACATACGTATCACGGAAAGTGCTACACACTATCATCGTATTTCACACTAGATTGCCACTCTAACATCTAGAAGATCAACAATTACTATCTCCCAGACCTTCTGTTGTTTTTTTCTTTTGTTTATTTTTTGTTTCTTCTCTGCCTCTCTTATCTACGTTTTATGAAACCTCTACGGGGTTTGTTTCCTAGAGAGAATTTGATGCCCAATCTAATAAGTGATGGTCATCTGAAGAAGCTGCTTTGTCTGACAAACTGATTGATGGTCATCTGTCAGATCTGGTTAGCTACTCCACGAACTGATCGTCATTTGTGCACCAAGTTAACCCATTTGCACTTAGTTTTAGCGCCTCCGGAAACGTTCAGGATAAAATGACCCACTGTTGTATTTCCACTCCAAACCAGATGTATCTAACAATTTTGATGAGCTCAATAGCTTTCAAAAGGGAAAATTCAATTCCGGGCGTTGATCACGAGTATAAGAGAGAGAGAGAGAGAGAGAGAGAGAGAGAGAACAACACCTCAGATGTTTCTTTATTCCATGTCACATGAGCCTATTTAAACTTAGGAACGGTGGGGTTTTTGCCAACGCCGATCCTAGTTCGTTTCCACAGACTCTGGTTGAACCAGGAAATAACTAAAAGTATGATGTGTGGCGTACAATGTCACAACCTCATACTAATTCTTTGTATATTAAGATTTCTTGAGAAGGCTCATGGCTTAGTGGTTAGGCTATTCGGCTTAAGATCGTAAGGTCGTGAGATCGATTCCCGGTGGTGCATTCTGTCCTTGAGCAAGACACTTTACTTCACGTTGCTCCAGTCCACTCAGCTGGTAAAAATGAGTTGTACCTGTACAGCCATGTCACGTTCTGTGTTACACTGAATCTCTCTGGAGTACTACGTTAGTGGACGCGAGTTTGTGAGGTGTTTAGTCACTTTCAAGTTAATTTCACGAGCCGGCTGTTCCGTTGATCAGATCAGCTGCAACCCCCATCGTCGTAACCGATGGAATACCAGTTAAGGCCTCCCACAGACTCGTAAAAATCTGCATATATACATGTATGCACATATTTATAACCACATAATTTCATACATATACTTATGTAATTTACTCAAATTTAATCTATCTCTTAGTACAGTATGGAGTAGAGTCGCATCAAAAATATTAAGACGAACTTACTTGGGAAGGATGCGCGGCGTTCAACCAAATAATAATAATAATAATAATAATAATAATAATTATATATATATATATATAAATAATATATTTATATATATATATATATATATATATATTATATGTCCTACTAGCATAGATGAAGTGGACACACAAACTCAGCTGCTGGTCCAGACGGTTTCCTCCCAGCCATCTCCTCAAAGCGTGTAAGCATGCCCTGGCAAAACCCCTCAAGATTCTCTTCCAGAGCTTTCTTGCGAATGGCAAACTGCCAACAAGCTGAGGGAGGGAAATTTCCCCAATACATAAAGGGGGAAGTAAGAGCAGATGCCAAAAACTATAGGCCTATCTCTCTGACTTCACACATCAGCAAAGTCAGGGAACGGATAGTCAAAAAGAAACTTGAGAAAAATAACTTGCCGAGTGATACCCAGCATGGTTTTCGACCAGGTAGGGGCTGCCTGACTCAGCTCTTACAGCATTATAACTGGGTGTTGAGGCAGTTAATCAACAAATCAAATATGTACGTAATCTACCATGGTATGATATGCCTCAAACTACGTGACCTCGGCATAGCTGGAAAACTTGGAGTGTGGTTGCATGACTTCCTGAAAGATAGGAGTCAGGCAGTAGTGGTTAATGGAGCCACCTCTATGAACACACAAATAGTGAGCGGTGTTCCACAGAGCACTGTCTTGGGACCACTGCTTTTTATAGTGGCCCTCTCAGATATGCCCTCAAATGCCCGTTAGCCACTCTGGCCAGCTATGCAGACGATACGAAAGTCTCGCAGAAAATACAGAACCCCAGTGATGTTGCACGCCTGCAGCAAGAGTTGGACTCAATCTACAGATGGGCTGAGGATAATAATATGCAGTTTAATGCTGAAAAATTCCAGGCCCTGCGCTACCAGCATCCAAAACTGAATATTAAACTTACAGGATACACCGGTCCACAGGGAATTTCAATCCCAGAGCCTAAGTCTGTGAGGGACCTGGGTATTGACATGAGTGATAATACCTCTTTCCAAGTGCACATTACCAGGATGGCGACAAAGTGCAGACGACTGGCTGGGTGGATCCTAAGAACATTCAGAACCGGAGATAAGGAAACCATGATGGTCCTCTGGCGGACATTCGTCCTCAGTCGCTTGGATTACTGCTCACAGCTATGGTCACCCACCAGTGTAAAATTAACAGCAGACCTTGAAGCAATCCAGAGAAGATTCACAAAGAAGATCGTCTCTTTGCAACAGTTCAGCTACTGGGAAA
>NW_021833236.1:10000-20000 GCF_006345805.1 Octopus sinensis
GTTTTATAAACCTTTTTTTCTCGGGGATTATTCTGTGTTTCATTTTATGTAAATATCTCGGCTTTCTTTCTATCCAACAAATCCTACACCGTTAGGCATCTAAGCATGACTCTATCTATATACTATCTATCTAATTGCCCACTTCTTTTACCCTTTCTCTATTTAGCTATCTTGTTGTGCATATATCTGGAAACTCCTGTATACCTCACAGTATATATACCTGCATACACACATACGCATATGTCTGTTTGTACGTGTGTTCTCTTTGCTATTGTATTAGGTGTGTGTTTTATGTTTACCGAAATGGTTAAGTGTAGTGAATGAGTCTGTTAACCAGTTTTATGTTGAGATGTTCTTATTCGGTAACATGACTTACCGTTGTTATAAGAAGAGAATGGAAGCGAGTGACGTTTCCTGCAATCATTGAAAAAAAAAAAGAAAAACAAATAAATAACCAGTGGGACATAACGTAGCCAACATCGGTGGTTCGAGTTAGGCAAGTCTTATTTATTTGTAAATAAATTTTATTCTATTAAATTAGAAGGGCGGTGAGCTGGCGGAATCGTTAGCATGCCGGGCGAAATGTTTTGCGGTATTTCGTCTGCCACTACGTTCTGAGTTCAAATTCCGCCGAGGTCGACTTTGCCTTTCTTCCTTCCGGGGTCGATAAATTAAGTACCAGTTACGCACTGCGGTCGATATAATCGACTTAATCCCTTTGTCTGTCCTTCTTTGTCCTCTCTGTGTTTAGCCCCTTGTGGGTAGTAAAGAAATAGGTATTTTGTCTGCCGCTACGTTCTGAGTTCAAATTCCGCCGAGGTCGACTTTACCTTTCATCCTTTCGGGGTCGATAAATTAAGTACCAGTTACGCACTGGGGTCGATATAATCGACCTAATCCGTTTGTCTGACCTTGTTTGTCCCCTCTGTGTTTAGCTCCTTGTGGATAGTAAACAAATGTAAATTAGAATATCATTAACAAGTAATGAATTAGCTGACTGCTTTTCTTGCCTGCCCTAGCTGCGTTTTACCATAGGAGTTAAGTTCCATTATACTTTTACCCACCCACAAAACCCACTCGTATTTTCTAGCATTGTCGTGCTATCCTTGAGCTCTGCATCCCTACAATTTCTCATCTCGCAGAACTCCTTCTCACTGCCACGCTTCCACTTTATCCTGGCTTTAGCAATTTATTTGTTTGTCACCTTCAGACACAAACCTTCACTCGTTTCACTGATTCCAAGATAGTTGCTCCACCGATGACTACGCCGGCGCCACCTTACCTTAATCGCGAGTAACTCAACATTCTTCATTTCCTTCATCAGTTTTTTTTTTTCTGTTCTGTCTTACGATTCACGTCTGCCATCTCTTAAAGGGTCTGTCGACCACTTAGATATGTTTGCTTCAATAACCCCCACCCGTCTGCCAACCTACCCGTTCATCTTTACTTAGCATCTTTACTTACTACACACACACACACAACACACATATATATAAGATATATATATATATATATATATATATATTCATCATATATATATATTAAATCATATACATACATATATCTATGTGTTATATATATGATATAATATATATATATATATATATAATATATATATATAATATATATAATACATATATATCTACTATACATATATACATATTATAAATATATACATATATATATATAATATATATATATATTATATATATATATATATATATATATTATATATATATATATAGCTATATAGATACGGTAAATAAGAAAATGGAGTGGTACCAAACGGCAAACATCATCCGGTAGACATTCCAGTGTGTCTCTTTATTCGAAAGCATTAGAAAGTTATAGAAGAAAACAACCACATGTAGTAACCATGTGTTACACCACATGTATCTATTACAGGAAAGAGCAAACGGTCAGCTCCCTTACGACGCCTTTTTCTGCTAGAGGCAACGAAATCCTCCATGCCATCTCCATCTCTTCAGTGTTCTGTAGGGATGGGCAGATAAGGTTTGGATGATGATGGAGGGCTAATACATATAATAAACAGTTAACAATAGGTGGACAACATCTAACTCACACAGAAATATATACATATAATATATATATATATATATATGCATGTATGTATATATTAGAAAGTTTGGAGATGATGTACAGGTATTTTATATTAGAAGAAATAAGGTACTCAGAAATTCGGATGGTTTTATATTTACAGATATTTATTTGTATATTACATATTTTTATACATCATATAACTTATATCATATATCATATATTTGCGCTTTCGTCCATTCTGGTGGATTTTTCAAATGGAACTGATAATATATATATATATATATAGATAATATATATATATATTATATATCTATACATACATGCATTGTACACATCCATCTTTCCATCTCTTTCACTCTGTGTGTTTGTTTGTATTCTCTCTCTCTTTCACGCACACACACATATATATATATATATAAAGAGGGGGAGAAGGAAAGAAGTGATAGATGGAAAGATTGAGGTGTTCTTGCGTTTGTGTTAATCCCACTTTTATCCCATCCCCAACAACTCACTCCGAAACAGGGATCTCCTAATCACAAGTCCCTCTTTTTTCAATGTTCCAATGTGCCATACAGGTGTGAATTGAAACCTGTCCAGCCAGCGATATGACCTCTCATATCACACGTTAATTGCAAATGTTTTCAAGGCCCTTTCAACAAAGTCAGACAGATCCCCGCCAACATCTGACAATGGCTATTTATTTCCCATTTCAGACAGTATAACCTATATAATTATTCATACAGGTTGAAGACAATGAAGAACTTAAATAAGGATCATTTGCTGTTCTTGTTGTTTAGTTCCATATCAATGTCCGTCGTGCTGGTTTATAATCTTGGTTTTCCAGCCGTAACCATCGCATCTTTATGTGTATCTGGTCCTGTTTTGCTGAGGCAACAGTCCTAGGTCAAGCGAAGACCAAAACTTAAATCTGACATCTAGTTTGCTGTCAGGCGTTCACAGTCCTCTCCATTTCGTGCCGTGAGCTCTTTGGCACTTCCACGTTAGAATTTTCAGAGAACTAACGAAACGCTAGGCAGCATTGAGAACCATGCAACTACAGCATAGAAACAGCAGCATCCAGTCCTCTGTACTAGATAAGTACCTGTTCATTGCTATTGTGGATGTCTTATAGCACAATTTCCCTCTGCATCATTCCTCTTCCTCCATTATATCTAGCTAGATACAGACGATCAACGTCTGCTTTTGGGTGGATGTCTGCTTTTCGTAGATGTTAGTAGTTTTCTTGTCTTCCTGCCTAGGCTTTGGAGTTCTGTAAGATTCCAGTCAATGATGTTAAAACAGTAATTGGACTACTGGAAGTGCCAGGGTGTTAATGGCTTCGATGCGATTTTTGGAGCTTTTAGTATTAGTCGTATTCTTCTGTAATACTCCTTTCGTATCTTTTCCTTCATAAGTAGCATGTTGTATACAACCTTCTTCGTTTATCCCCAGGTATTTATAGCTTCTTAGTGGGGTCAGGCTCCTTGGTGGTAGTGTCGGTACCTAATTTAATGGAAGCTGTTTGTTTGAGCTTCCTTCTTTAAAAAGTTGCTTTAGCACACTTATCACAACTAAAGTCTATCCCGATGTCTTTACTGAACTCTTTAACACTTGTTAGCAGCCTAACTAGTTCTTCGTCATTTCTGTTGTTGTTGTTGTGTTGTTGTTATTATTATTATTATTATTATTATTATTATTATTATTATTATTATTATTATTATTATTATTATTATTATTATTATTAAGGCGGCGAGCTGGCAGAGTCGTTAGCACGCGGGACGAGATGCTTAACGGTATTTCGCCTGTCGCTACGTTCTGAGTTTAAATTCCTCCGGGGTCGACTTTGCCTTCTATCCATTGAGGTCGATTAAATAAGTACCAGTTACGCACTGGGGTCGATGTAATCGACTTAATCGCTTCCCCCAAATTTGAGACTTTGTGCTTCCAGTAGAAAACAGTATTGTTGTTGTTATTATTATTATTATTATTATTATTAATTATTATTATTATCATCATCATCATATCGTCGTCGTCGTCGTCGTTGTTAAGGCAGCCACCAGGTAAGCAATTTGCTTGCCCTCCGGACGAAATGGTTGGAGTCATTTTGTCCGTCTTTACGTTCTGAATTCAAATTTCCGCCAAAGTTGACTTTGGCTTTCATCCTTTCAGAGTCGATAAAATGAGTTACAGATGAACATTGGTTTCGATGTAAGCGACATATTTCCTCCCACCAAAATTTCATGCCTTTTGCCTACAGTAAAAAGAATTATTATTATTATTTTAACAAGCGCCAATTTAATTGTGACACCGAAAAATAAACTCGTGCAAATGACGCATTTCCAAGCAGTAAACTGCCTTATCTAGATGTCATAAACTCGTTAGTTCAGCCCCGGGCTGTGTGTCTTAGAGAGAGGTTGGCGAATAAACTAAAAGTGTCTGCCTAAAAGTTGTCAACGAGTCGTCCTTCGCTTTCTGTCAACCAGCGGAAATTAAGTCACTTTTAGTGAGATTGAAGATATATCGCTCTACTTCTCATCACCCCACCAACACACCCATTCATTTGCAAAGGTTTACAGTCGAACTGGCCCGGTGGTAAGAATGCCTGAATTTGTATTGCTGAGAGCCAGTTCACGAATGTATAGGTGTGGGTTTCATATTTTGGCCACGGTTTTTTTTTTTACATATTTAGTGGGTCTAGTGTAAGTTAAAGAACATGAGATTGGTGGATGTGTGAGAGAACCGTTTTTGAAAATGATATCGGAATGGAATATTTATAAGGATGACTGTTAAAACATAGTTCTGTGGTTTAAAAAAAAATAATAAACACTCTTCACAACCCCGTGATTAAGGATTCAGTTGTTACTTTCTACAATACCTGTAGTGTAACTTTGTCCTTCTGCGTAAAAGTGCATGCGGTTATTGCGCAGATGCCCTCAAAAGATCAGCTTTTGTCTTTTGGTGACAGACCTATTCCTCCGGCGGATTTAACACCTTCTCCACATCGCTCTTGGGATGTTTTCTAGCAATCTTAGCTCTGCACTCCTAGGGCAATACCGAATATACTTCGCACAAGTTCCACAGCCTGTGGAAACTTCCATAATCGCTGGTTTTTCTTCTCTGACCAATTAATGAATATCATAAACACTAGCGGTCTATCGAGGGTGCAAGATAACAGACTTTATTAAACATGGAGTTAAATAGTTTATGAAATCTCAATATCTATACACGATTAATGTATGACGATTATTAATAGAAGAAAGCACTATGAATTTAGAGTATATATATTGGTGGTTTGATATATATTTATATAGTTTACTGTATCACTAATTCACTGACATACATACATACATACATACATACATACATACATACATACATACATAACATACATACATACATACATACACATACACATACATACATACATACATAGATACATGCATGCATACATGCATACAGGGCAGCTGTCCTGCAGATATAAATATCTCTTTGAAAATCAAAGAAAAAGAGGATATCTATGGACAACTACTCTGAAACCTTCAGCTCTATATCCAGACTATAAATTCATATTCATGCCACTAATAATTGGAGCACTAGGTTTTGTTTGTAAATGTTGGATAAACTGGGATTTTCAGAAAGAGAAATCGACCGGCTAATTCGTACGTTACAAGTGCAATCTGTGAGTGGAACAGTAAAAACATGCAAGACTTTTCTCGAGTTCCATACATATGTGTGTGTATATATATATTACTCAAAGATATTCCTGCTTTGTCTGATTTTCACGTTTTATTTACAATCTTATAATGATATAATATAAGATAATATAATGAAACGGCAGAATATTAAATGTCCATTCTGATTGACCTAGTACTTTCATGCATTAAACTATGCAATCTTCAGGTTCATGTAATAATTGTGGTGGCAGTTAGGTTTTACAATTTACAATTATTCTTCTATACACAATCATACATTAATGTACATTATATATACATTACATATATATTTACAAATATATACATAGGTAAATACAAATATACTGCATACACACACCAAGGCATAAATATGCCGTGAAAACATCCGCACTTGATAGTCACACTAAGAGCCGCAACTGACAAAAATTGCTGCATTCCAAAATATATCTTTCTTCCAGATCTTTCGCTCGTTTTCGTCCTTGCTCAACAATAGCTCTGCAATGGAACTTATTAGCTGCTCAGCGTATTCCTTTTTGTAAGTCGTGATATCATAATTTCGATCGAAACATCCCCGTTACCTTTTCTTATGATCCCCCTACGATTTCGCTAAGTATAGCTGCTTACGTGCCGGGATTAACAAACCTTTTGTTAACACGCTAATTGAATTTTCACACATAAATATTCAAGCAAAAACTGAAAATGAAATTAATTGAACAATTATGTGGAATAATATATTCCCAGTTGAATGGACACTAACAATAGCAATTAATACAACTTTACTTTTCTGTGTGTGTCGGGGGAGAGTGAGAGAAGGGCTATATGTTGTGTGTGTGTGCATATATATATATACATAAAACTGTTTGTATATATATATCTATATATATATATATATATAATATATATATTAGTAGTTATAGAATATATGTATATATATGATATATATGTGTATATAAATATATATATATTTATTATTTTATATATATATTATTTTATATATATTATTATTTTATTAATTAATTATATTCCCCCTTTTTTGCATATATATATATATATATATATGTGTGTGTGTGTGTGCGTGTGTGTGTATGTATGTATGTATGTATGTATGTATGTATGTATGTATGTATGTAAGTATGTATTCAAATACGTATTTATTGATAACTTTCAAAATATATATAGTTACAGACACTTTCACAAACACACACATCTGCATTCATATGTACACCCATCTCTCCGTCTCATTACATGTACACAGGGTGCGGCGAATAAATTATCGTCTAAATTATGCAAAAATGATAATAACACTACATTTTACCAAAATTGCATACAAATATCTTGAAATACTAATGAGTAAATTTATTCAGTAAAATCGCCATTGGCTGCAACCACGGCCATCAGACGACTTCGGAATCTCCTGCAGCTCTTCTGGACGGTTTCCTTGTTTTAAGTTGGTGAATGCTGCCTTCAGTTCATCTTTGGTGTTACAAGGAGTCTTGTTGCTCTCTTGTTCAACAGCACCCCACTAATAATAATCTAGGGAATTAGGTGGCCAGATGTAGGGGTGATGTGGTCGTAGAAATTGTCTGACAACCATGGCTGGGTTCTCCTGCTTGTGAGCCATCGTGCAGAGCCCTGTTGTCAGACATAGGGTCTTCCAGCAGTCACCCTCTTGACCCAGGGCAGCACTACCTCCACCAGACACTTGATGTAGGTCTCTGTGTTGAGTCTGAGGCCATGTGAGAAGATGAATGGAGGCACAACATCGCCCTCACTAATGATCATTCCAAACACCATATTCTTGACTGGATGTTTGGTTTTTATCACTCTCGGTACACGTTTTGGGGACACATTACGCCAACGGTTGTTCCGTGTGTTCACCATCTGATCCAGACAGAAACTTTTCTCGTCTGAGAAAAAGAAACGCATGTTCGGTTGCAGGGGATGCTTGAGTTTGCTCAAAAGTGTCGTAGCACGGTCTTTCCTCTCATCCTTGATGGCTTGGGATAAAAATCGGTCCTTTCTCATCTTGTATGAGGAATACCGAATGTCTTCATGCACTAGCTGTCTGTTAAGAAATTCAGACACTCTCATATCCCTGGTGACGGACCCGATTGGCTTGGAGGGACCATTGTCAATCATGGCCTGGATCTCACTAGCAAATCCAGGAGTTGTTTTCTTATCAGAGTAAGTTTTCAGCGCTGTCGTATCTTCGTAATCATCCTTAGACTCATCCAACACTTTCTGAATTATCTGCACTGTCCTCAGATTGACACCCAAACATTCTGAAATGTTCGTATTGGAGCTTCCGACGCAGCAAGTCGTTTCTAAATTTCTAGCAGATTGAATTGCGTCATGGTGCTGTTTTTCTCACAGATAGTGCCCAACTGACCCTACTATATTCTGTAGTCGGCAAAATAAAAAAAAAACAATGCGTATTCGGGAAATTAAGGATATAAATTGGCGACAATTTACGCATCGCACGCTGTACATACATGCATGCATGCATACATACATACACGCATACATATACACGTATATTCATTTGTACACATCCATCTTCTACTCTCCGTCTCTCTCACACACACACACTCTGTGTATTTTTGCATACTCTCCTCCCCCCTCTCTCTCTCACACACTAACACACACATATGTATAAAGAGGGAGAAGGGAAAAGTGATAAATGGAAAGATTAGCGTGTTCTTGTGTTTTGGAGAACATGCGTGTGTATGTCTGTGTGTGTACGTGTGTGTGTGTGTGTATCTGTGTCTGTTTTTGTGTGTGTGTATTCATTGTGTATTCGTTTGCCTTGATTTATGTTTGAGTGGGTTTGTCCACCTATGCGTGGTTCTGTTTGTATGTGCTCGTGCACATCACTGTATTTCCTTGTACTTCTATGTGCGCGTATGTGTACATATATATGTATGTATATATATATATATATAGATATATTATATATATATATATATATATATACATATATATATATATATTATATATATATATATATATACATATATTTATATACATATATATATATATACATATATTTATATACATATATATATATATATATATATATATATATATATATATATATACATATATATATATATGTATGTATTATATATATATATATATGTCTGTAGTTTAGTAATTAGATGCAGCTGAAGGAATGTGGCGAAGCTGGAGCATCGCCAACTGTTGTTACTGCAACTTCATTAATCCCTCTTTAATAGTTGGAATTTGATGAACGAGGGAGACTGATGGTGCTGCCCTCATTCTGTCTTCCAGCCATGAAATTGGCATATATGTATATGTGTACATGTGTTTGTGTATGTGTGCGTGTGTGTGCGTGTGTGAGCGTGTGTGCGTGTGTCTATGTATGTGTTTATGCAATTATATGTGTTTGTAAATATATGTATTTATATACATACATGAATACATACATATGCATGTATTTATGTATGTGCTTATGTATGTATTATATATATATTATATATATATATATATATATATATATATATATATATGTGTGTGTGTGTGTGTGTGTGTGTGTGTGTGCGTGCGAGCTCACACACGCAAACATATCCAAATGATATTTGTTTTGCGTATTATGAATCGGTAGAATATAAAATGAGAAAGTAACTGTACAAAAAACAAAATATATTTTGCTAACTTCTAATTCCCTTCAATCTTCAATTAGCGGTAATTAATTGCTCAGAAGATTAACAACGGAAACCAACAACAACAACAACAACAACGTTAAAACCAATAGAGAATATTTTCCTACTTTGGACCTCCGCTCACTCTATTTTTGTCAGAGGAAAATTGTCGGTTAGATGGACCCCAGTATTTAACTAGTATTATAATCTATCGATTCCAGAATGTTGTTGAAGCCGCTTGGCCTAGTGGTTAGGACGATGCACTCATAAGCGAGGTTTCGATTCCTGGAGCGTAGAATGCGTTGAGTCCTTGAGCAAAACACTTCATTTCACGTTTCTTCACTCCACTCAGTTGCCATCGAAAAATCTTTATATGTGTTGGTTGGTTGGTTGGTTGATAGATGTCTTCAATCACGCTTTAAATCGGAGAGGGAGCGAGAGAGAGAGAGAGAGAAAGAGAGAGACAGTAGAGGAGAAATAGAGAGGGAGTTAACATAAAGAGGTACAGGATGGTTGCAGATACTAGGCTTCGTAGCAGGCAACAAATGAAAGAATGCTACACTCACAATAAGAGAGAGAAAAATC